>NW_027361728.1:63112500-63287500 GCF_039654945.1 Dendrobates tinctorius
TAGGCCATCAGAAAGAACACCAACTCCATCACCATCATCAACCCTCTCTCAGTCCGCCCTGTCCACCGCTACTTCCACCATATGCAGCTCTCAAGTCCAGCTCACCTTCCCAGACACTATGAGTAGGTCAAGAAAGTACTCAGTCTCTCATCCGCGTACACTGGGTTTGAACGCCCACATTGCCAAACTAATCTCGTTTGAGATGATGCCCTATCGGTTGGTGGAAAGCGCAGCTTTCCGCGAACTCATGGCCTATGCAGTACCACGGTATGACCTACCCAGTCGCCACTTCTTCTCTCGCAAAGCCATCCCAGCCCTCCACCATCATGTAAAAGACCGCATTGTCCATGCACTCAAGCAGTCAGTGAGTGGAAAGGTGCACCTCACAACTGATGCATGGTCAAGTCGGCATGGCCAGGGCCGTTACGTGTCCATCACTGCGCACTGGGTTAATGTGGTGGATGCAGGGTCCACAGGGGACAGCGGTGGTGGGACAGTGCTGCCTAGCCCACGGTATAGGAAACAGTTGGCTGTAGGCGTTCGACCCTCCTCCTCCTCCTCCTCCAGAAGCGAAAGCTCGTCCACAGAGCGCAGTCGTACGAGCACTCCATCTGCAGCTGCCACTGTTGCACACGAGGTGTCCCCCTATCGAGCAGCTAGTGGAGAGCGTCAGCAGGCTGTGTTGCAGATGATGTGTTTGGGCGACAGACACACCGCCGAGGTGCTGGCCGAGTACTTGAAGCGACAAACTGAGTCATGGCTGGGCAGTGTACATCTTGAGGCAGGCAAGGTAGGCCGGTTTCACACTAGCGCATTTTCAACGCGCGCACGGCCGGGGGTAGCTCCGCCCCCGATCCGGCTCTCTGCCCGGCGTGCCCGCCCCTTCCTTGTAGCGCCGCCTCCTAGCGGACAGCGGCGCCTGCGATCGGCGCACCCTATCTTTAGCATAGGGTGCGCCGATCGTGCGCAGGCCGTGCGCTAGTTGCGCTTTGACCTGCGCTGCCCACTTTTGACGGTGCGCCGTGCGCGCCAAAATCGAACTTTTCGGATTTTGGCGCGCACGGCGCACCGTCATAAGTGCGCAGCGCAGGTCAAAGCGCAACTAGCGCACGACCTGCGCACGATCGGCGCACCCTATGCTAAAGATAGGGTGCGCCGATCGCAGGCGCCGCCGTCCGCTAGGAGGCGGCGCTACAGGCAAGGGGCGGGCACGCCGGGCAGAGAGCCGGATCGGGGGCGGAGCTACCCCCGGCCGTGCGCGCGTTGAAAATGCGCTAGTGTGAAACCGGCCGTAGTTAGTGATAACGGCCGTAATTTTGTGGCAGCCATAGCCCTTTCAAAACTCAGCCACATACCTTGCTTGGCTCACACCTTGAACCTGGTGGTGCACTGCTTCCTCAAAAATTATCCGGAGTTAACAGCCCTGCTCCAGAAGGTGCGAAGACTGTGCGCGCACATCCGCCGGTCGCCTGTACACTCCGTTCGTATGCAGAAGCTGCAGCGATTGCTCCACCTTCCCAACCACCGCCTCATTATCGACATTGCAACAAGGTGGAACTCCACCCTGCACATGGTGGAGCGGCTGTGCGAGCAGAGGCAGGCCATAATGCATTTGTGGGAGGATACACGGCCAGGCACTTTGAGAGCAGACATGGAGTTGACAGGTGTGCAGTGGTCGAAGCTGAAAGACCTCTGTAAAGTCCTTCAGTGTTTTGAGGAATGCACACGGCTGGTAAGCGCAGACGACGCCATCCTAAGCATGAGCATCCCATTTATGCGTCTGCTCATGCAAACTTTGACGCACCTTAAGGAGCAGGCGTCTGCAGCCAATGTTGATGAGGAGGAAGAGGAGGAGGGAATCCTTGATGACATTCAGCCATTGTCTGCTCAGGGACCTCTCCTGGACGAGGTGGAGGAAGAAGAGGAGGAGGAGGATGATGATGGGGATGATTACTTAGGGGAGGAGGATGCATCTCGTGGGGCAAGTGAAAATGTTGGCGTGGCAAGGTCTGGTACAGGGTTTGTGCGTGACTGGAGGGATGTGGATTTGCCAGAAAGTGCTCCTCCAACCAGCACTCGCAGTGCATCATTGACACCGGGAACGTTGGCCCACATGTCAGATTATGCCTTGCAGATCCTAAAAAGGGACCCCCGCATTGCCAAAATGATGAACGATGACGACTGGTTGGCCAGCATCCTGGATCCACGCTATAAAGGCAAATTACAAAACATCATGCCACAGGAGAACCTTGACCTAATATTGGCTAATAAACAAGCAACTCTGGTAAATCGGTTGCTTGAGGCATTCCCAGCACACAGCAGCGGTGATGGTTCTCACACGAGCCGTACGGGCCGGGGCAGCTTGGCTGAGGTGTTCATGGTGCACACAGCAGAAGTGGTGTTGGATACAGGGGTTTCATGACAATGTTGTGGACTGATTTTTCAAGTACCGCTCACACAACTGGTAATACTGCATCGATGGAAAGTGACAGGAGACAGCAGTTGTCAACTATGGTTACAAACTACTTTTCCTCCCATATCGATGTTCTCCCACACACGTCATTCCCCTTTGACTATTGGGCCGCTAAACTGGACACCTGGCCTGAATTGGCACAATATGCCTTACAGGAGCTCGCTTGCCCAGCTGCAAGTGTGCTATCGGAAAGAGTCTTCAGTGCAGCTGGATCAATCCTGACAGAAAAAAGGACCCGTCTGTCAACCCAAAATGTGGATGATCTAACCTTCATTAAAATGAACCATGCATGGGTTTCCAAGGATTTTGTCCCACCTTCCCCTGATGACACATAGGGTGACAGAAAAATGGCTTGCTTTGGTCCACCTCTTCCTGGGACTTGACCTATTTCGCCTTTTGCATCAGCTGAATGTCCAACATCAACATATGCCACTTTCTAAAACTCCCTAACTGTGCTGCCTCCCCCCCCCATGGCCGGGGTCACCACCTAGCGCACGACACCGTGCGAGTGCCGTTGCCCTGGACAGGTGGGTAGGCCGACTCTTGGGCGCGGGCACTGGCACAGGGTCCCTCATAGTGCAATCAAGTGTCTCTGACGGTGGTGGTGCACGCCCGCCGTCAGACACACCGCCGTACTATGAGGGGCCCAGTGCCAGTACCGACGCCCACGAGTGGGCCTCCCTTGCTTGGGCAGGGCCCCAGCATTTGCAATCTTTACCTCTCCCTGCTCCTCCGCTGTGTAGTCTGGGCCGTCAAATCCATACTGTGCCTGACACCGTCTGAGCCTGCCTCCTGATGTATAGACATATATTTTGAATGTGTACGCTATCCATACATGTTATCTGGGGATACGGTACCCTTTCTCACCTTTGTGCAATCACGTGCAATCCATACTGGGCCTAACACCATCTGAGCCTGCCTCCTGATGTATAGACATATATTTTGAATGTGTACGCTATCCATACATGTTATCCGGGGATACGGTACCCTTTCTCACCTTTGTGCAATCACGTGCAATCCATACTGGGCCTAACACCGTCTGAGCCTGCCTCCTGATGTATAGACATATATTTTGAATGTGTACGCTATCCATACATGTTATCCGGGGATACGGTACCCTTTCTCACCTTTGTGCAATCACGTGCAATCCATACTGGGCCTAACACCATCTGAGCCTGCCTCCTGATGTATAGACATATATTTTGAATGTGTACGCTATCCATACATGTTATCCGGGGATACGGTACCCTTTCTCACCTTTGTGCAATCACGTGCAAGCCATACTGGGCCTAACACCGTCTGAGCCTGCCTCCTGATGTATTGACATATATTTTGAATGTGTACGCTATCCATACATGTTATCCGGGGATACGGTACCCTTTCTCACCTTTGTGCAATCACGTGTAATCCATACTGGGCGTGAGAAAGGCTGGCGAGCTGTTAAGCAAGCTACAGCACCTGTGGTTTGCACACGTAAGTTTTTCATTTTTTCAGGAATGACGGTTAGGCCTAATTCCGGAACTGCGGTTGACCTGCACTTACTGGGAAATCATCGTTCGCGGGTAATAATTGTAATCAGTGATCCCCATCACTAACGTTGTTCAGCGGGTTATCTGCACCTGTAAGCGACAAACGCTGGCCTTTTCAGTGTAGCGCACATGCAGCCACGGACATGTAAGGGCATGACACACCAGTTATTGGCCAATCTCATGTGCCAGAGCCTCACGTGTCCCTCTAGTAAGTCGGACTCGGACCGCGGGGCATGACGGAGTCTTGTTCGTTAATGGAATTAAGCTTGCAATGTGTGCATCTTTTCTGTAGCTGGCATGGTTGAGGTTTCCCAGGTGGAGTTGAATTTAACCGTAGGCTCCACTCCTGGTGGTGCCCTTCTGGACATTCCTTTAAGGTTCAGCTTTGCAACCATACTGCCCACGTAAAACAAACACTTTGCCTTCATGAACGCTGTTTGGAGGGTCATGACTCGTGGGAATAACGCCGCCCAATCAGTTAACCTGCTAGAGAGATCCTTCGTTGCTCCCAAGCATGACATCACACTCCCTAGGAGGAAGGTAATGCCACTGTGGCGACCGTACTCCTGGGGGCGACACAAGTGCACTGATGCCCAGCCACTGCTCGATGAATCTGCTGGTACATTGACCCAGACCACTACATTTCCCTCGCACGCTACACGGCCTGAATCTGACCCTGATGAAACTCAGGTTACCGTTCCCATATACAGTTCCATCTTACACGGTGACAAAGAGGAAGCTGCAGATGAAAGTGCAGGTTCGGCCCACCCGCCATCAGACACACCACCGTACTATCAGGGGCCCTGTGCCAGTGCCGTAGCCAACGAGTGGGCCCCCCCTGCTTGCTCAGGATCACAGCACTTGCAAGGTTGAAATACTGTGCAGTGAGATGGAAGATGGGGACGACGAGGAGTCCAGACTAGTACAGGGATTCCCTAGCGAGGAGACTTATTTGATTGTTTTCAATGTTGGGACAGCAATTTTTGGGGAGCACTATACTCTGGAGAATGATAGATGGGGCCCACCATACACTGGAACATTCCAAAGGTGGACATCAGACACTGGAGCAGCATTTACAGGGCCCATTATACACTAGAGCATTAGAAATGGGGCCCATTATGTTTGGAGCATTATTTGGGCCCATAAGACAGTGGAGCTTCATCCATGGGGACCAACATATACTGTAGCATTATGTGGAGCTCATCATATACTGTTTCAAATATTATATGGGACCAATGATTCTGTATGGAGAAATAGATGGGCCTCGTCATGAGATGTAAAAAGTGAAGTATTTTTCATTGTACTATACCGCTATTTCTCTGCCGTATCGGAGCATGATGAGTTGTGGTATGTGTTAAAGGGGCGCTCTTTCGCCCAGGGCACATGAAAACCTGGAGCCAGCCCTACCCCTTCACAACTTTAGCCAAATAACCCCCATTTTTCAGTGCGTAACTTGTATTATGAAGTTAATTAAGGTTGACAAGCTTAAGTAAGAAGAATTGATCCTTTTGGCATTCAAATGGGCACTGTAGGTGTGTTTCCTGTCCTCCTCTCACTGTCGACTTTTATTCCCCATTGACTTACATTGGGTTTCGTGTTTCGGGACGACCCCGACTTTTCCCTATAATCGGCCGATCTTGCTCGACCCGACTTTTGGAAAAGTCGGGTTTCACAAAACGAAACTCGACCCTAAAAGAACAAAAGTCGCTCAACTCTACCCGTCATACATATCCTACATCCCATAGTCCAGTGCCCATATACCCATCACACATCCTCCATCCCATAGTTCCATGCCTATATACCCATCATACATATCCGCCATCCCATAGTCGAGTGCCCATATACCCGTCATACATATCCTCCATCCCATAGTCCAGTGCCCATATACCCATCACACATCCTCCATCCCATAGTCCATAGTCCCGTGCCAATATACATATCCACCATCCCATAGTCCCGTGCCCATATACCCGTCATACATATCCTCCATCCCATAGGCCTGTGCCCATATACCCATCATACATATCCACCATCCCATAGGCCCGGGCTCATATACCCATCATACATATTCTCCATCCCATAGGCCCATGCCCATATACCCATCACACATCCTCCATCCCGTAGGCCCGTGCCCATATACCCAACATACCTATCCACCATCCCATAGTCCAGTGCCCATATACCCATCACACATCCTCCATCCCATAGTCCCGTGCCCATATACATATCCACCATCCCATAGTCCCGTGCCCATATACCCGTCATACATATCCCCAGTATGCAAATAGGGGCATTATGACATCAGAATGAGGGGCGGGGCTTGGCGCGCACACAGTTTTTCCCCCAGTATGTAGATAGGGGCAAAATTGTGTGGTGAATTGGAACATGCGGGGTTAAAATTTCGCCTCACAACATAGCTTAGGACGCTCTCGGGGTCCAGACATGTGACTGTGCCAAATTTTGTGTCTGTAGCTGCGACGGTGCAGATGCCTATCCCGGACATACACACATATATACACACACATATACATACATACATACACACTTGAGCTTTATATATTAGATGGGTGAAGCTAATTGTACATGATAATGAACCTGACACAATGCCATATACCACCCACAATATATATTAAGACTACAAGCAAATTTCCAACGGATGAGAGATGATCTTGGTGCAATTAATTGGGACGATATCCTGAGACATAAAAATACACAAAGAAAATGGGAGACATTTATTAGCACCATGAATAGGACCAGTGCACAATATATACCATATGGGAATAAACATGTTAGAAATAGGAGGAGACCACTATGGTTAAATAGAGCTGTAAGGGGTGCAATAAGTGACAAAAATAAAGCATTTAGAGAATTAAAGCAAGTGGGTAGAGATGAGGCATTAAATAAATACAGAACATTAAATAAATTCTGTAAAAAGCAAATCAAAATAGCAAAGATTGAGACAGAGAGACTCATTACCAGAGAAAGTAAAATTAATCCCAAAATATTCTTTAACTACATAAATAGTAAGAAGCTAAAAAATGATAGTGTTGGTCCCCTTAAAAATAGTCTGGGTGACATGGTGGATGAGGATGAGGAAAAAGCCAATATGCTAAATGACTTTTTTTCAACAGAATTTACACAAGAAAATCCCATGACGGATAAGATGATCAGGGATAAAAATTCTCCATTAAATGTCACCTGCTTAACCC
Organism: Dendrobates tinctorius; assembly: GCF_039654945.1. Lineage (NCBI taxonomy): Eukaryota > Metazoa > Chordata > Amphibia > Anura > Dendrobatidae > Dendrobates > Dendrobates tinctorius. The sequence continues at coordinate 63,119,712 of NW_027361728.1, forward strand.
AGCAGGAAGTACGGTGGCATCTAAAAATCGCTAAAATTGACAAATCCCCGGGCCCAGATGGGATACACCTCCGAGTACTGCAGGAATTAAGCACAGTCATTATTTTTAATCTTTAAAGATTCCATAATAACAGCGTCTGTACCACAGGACTGGCGTATAGCAAATGTGGTGCCAATATTCAAAAAGGGGACAAAAACTGAACTTAGAAGTTATAGGCCAGTAAGTTTAACCTCAACTGTGGGTAAAATCCTGGAGGGTTTTCTAAGAGATAATATACAGGAGTATCTGGAGAAGAATAACCTCATGACCCAATATCAACATGGGTTTACGAGGGGCAGTTCCTGTCAGACTAATCTGATGAGCTTTTATGAAGAGGTAAGTTCAGGAATGGACCAAGGGAATGCAGTGGACGTGGTGTACATGGACTTTTCAAAAGCTTTTGATATGGTGCCACACAAGAGGTTGATATATAAAATGAGAACAATGGGGATAAGGGAAAATATGTGCAAGTGGGTTAAGAGCTGGCTCAGGGATAGGAAACAAAGGGTGGTTATTAATGGAGCACACTCAGACTGGGTCACGGTCACAGTGGGGTACCACAGGGGTCAGTTTTGGGCCCGCTTCTTTTTAACATATTTATTAATGACCTTGTAGGGGGCATAGAGAGTAGAATTTCAATATTTGCAGATGACACTAAACTCTGCAGGGTAATCAATACAGAGGAGGACAATTTTATATTACAGGAGGATTATGTAAACTAGAAGCTTGGGCTGATAGATGGCAAATGAACTTTAATGGGGATAAATATAAGGTCATACACTTGAGCAGAACGAACAAGGTGTATAATTATGTGCTTAATTGTAAAACACTGGGCAAAACTGTCACTGAAAAAGACCTGGGTGTATGGGTAGACTACAAACTCACATTTAGTGGCCAGTGTCAGGCAGCTGTTGCAAAGGCAAATAAAATAATGGGATGCATTAAAAGAGGCATAGATGCTCATCAGGAGAACATAATTTTACCTCTATATAAGTCACTACTGCGACCACACTTAGAATACTGTGTACAGTTCTGGTCTCCGGTGTGTAAGAAAGACATAGCTGAACTGGAGCGGGTGCAGAGAAGAGCGACCAAGGTTATTAGGGAACTGGGGGGGTCTGCAATACCAAGACAGGTTATTACACTTGGGGTTATTTAGTTTGGAAAATCGAAGGCTTAGGGGTGATCTTATTACAATGTATAAATATATGCGGGGACAATACAAAGACCTTTCTAATGATCTTTTTACTCTTAGACCTGTGACGGGGACAAGGGGGCATCCTCTACGTCTGGAGGAAAGAAGGTTTAAGCATACTCACAGACGCGGATTCTTTACTGTAAGAGCAGTGAGACTATGGAACTCTCTGCCATATGATGTTGTAATGAGTGATTCCCTACTAAAATTTAAGAAGAGACTGGATGCCTTTCTTAAAAAAAGTATAAAATTACAGGGTATATACACTAGTTTCCTTAATATTGCGTTGATCCAGGGAGCTAGTCTGATTGCCGTATGTGGAGTCGGGAAGGAAATTTTTTCCCCAATGTGAAGCTTACTGTTTGCCACATGGTTTTTTTTGCCTTCCTCTCGATCAACATGTTAGGGCAAGTTAGGATAGGATATGGGTTGAACTAGATGGACTTAAAGTCTTCCTTCAACCTTAATAACTATGTTACTATGTTACTATGTTACATCTGAACCAACTGCACCTATTAATACCAAAACAAAAGAAACACAGTCATACAGTCCAATCAAGTATTAACTATGAAAAACTTTATTAGTCAGATATAAAATGGAACAAGTACAAAGGCAAGGGAGGGGAATACATATGCACACCTACAGCCAACATACAGAAATTGGGCTCGAAGGACCATGAGAACTGTCATGTAACAATTATTGCACATGGAATAACATACATTGTATCCACTGGCCCATATATCAAAAGACTCAGAATCAAGTGATTCAGCATGTATTAGGGGCCATAGCGATGTTATATAAATAAATACCTGACACAGTGCAGAAATAGGGTCCACCAGCCCACCCCGACATGCGCTTTGGAGCGGACTCCATCCTCAAGGGGCGTGACTGTATGACTGTGTTTCTTTTGCTTTGGAAATAACACAGGTAGAACAATGATATATACAGTGGGTATGGAAAGTATTTAGACCCCTTTAAATTTTTCACTCTTTGTTTCATTGCAGCCATTAGGTAAATTCAAAAAAGTTCATTTTTTTCTCATTAATGTACACTCTGCACCCCATCTTGACTGAAAAAAACAGAAATGTAGATGTTTTTGCAAATTTATTAAAAAAAAAAACTGAGTGACCCATACGTTGGGAAAATGGCTACAACAGATCCCAGGAGAAACATTTGAACTCTCTGTCCAGAAAAGCACAATGCTGGGAACAACTAAGATCCTGCGTAGAACCCTCAAACTCCCAGACCTCCGGTAGAGGTCCCAAGAATGAGAGAGGACAAAAACAACACCCCCATTGGGGGGAGAAAAGGAAGTTTATATACAGTGGGTATGGAAAGTGTTCAGACCCCTTTACATTTTTTTACTCTTTTTGTCCAGTACTGCAGCGTTCATTCTGTCTAGCTTTACTACCTTCAGGAGTTCCCCTGTCTGTTTTGCCCCAGACATAAGGGCATCTGCCCATGTAGTAAGTTGCCACATCCTGGAGCTGAAAAGAAGAAAATCTGGGATACTAAGGTACAGTGTATCAAAGGCTTACTTGTAAACTAATACCTAAAACTAAATTTTATTTCAACCATTACAAAATTGTTGAAAATGTAGACAATTACTTAAGATACCCACAAACAGCAGGTCAAAAAGACAAGGATTGATAATAAAGATAGCAAATACACCCTAGATGGCCCTACCTGACCCTAGTTGCAATTAATTGTAAGTAATTGCAAAATGTAGACAATTACTTACAATTAATTGTAAGTAATTGTCTACCTTTTTAACAATTTTTTAATGGTTGAAATAAAATTTAGTTTTAGGTATTAGTTCACATCCTGGGGCTGCACTGCATTCCACTGTTGCTAGGTTCCTCCGTTCTCACGCCCTTGACATCTGGGCTCCTATCAAGTAAACGTTGCCGGGTCACTGTGCTGTCCCGAGCTCTAAGGCCCTACAGGACTTTCCGGGCTCTCTGGCCCTACTGGGCTGTCTGGGCTCCCTGTCCCTACTGACTGCAATCAAGAAATACTTCTGGCTTACCCACAGTGGCCCCTCCTATGTTAACTACTTGTTACACTAAACTCCTATTCCTACTATGCCTCCCTCTAGTGGCTAACACTGTAACTCCACTTTCCCTATCTACACAACATATACATAGCAGCATTAGGAACATTATATATACAATTATATGAACAAGGTAATATCAACAAGAGGAAAGGGAGTGGAGCATCTTGTCACTCCCCTTACATAGGTGCCTCACTACTTTTGTGGTAATATTTCTTAAGTGCGTGGTACTTTTTTGGTTAGATATTTTCCATCAATTGCTTTTTTAGTAGCACCGCATGCTGGAGTTTTTCCTTTGATATCCTGGGCTATCTGTTTACCTAAGGGATACTTTTTCTGTACATTTGTGCAGTATGTGGTGTAAATTTGTTAGACACTACGACACTTTATATATTTGTGCAGAGCAACACAGAGGATTAATTTCCTGTAGGTGTGCTGACCAAAATATATCTATAAGCCCTGCATCAAGAGTTTACTATTATAATAATAATAAACTGTATTTTGTGTCATTTGGCTGAGGGCTGTAGCTCTATAGGAAGCTATTGTATACTTTATTGGTAATTCCATGACTTTTTAATGTTTTTAATGTTTTTCTGGCTTTTTGTAGTAACAATAAAATATTGTTGTATTTCTAGGTGATCCCTGTTTATATGGCATGTTTCTTTCCTTCTTAAAGGTTCTTACTTTTACAAGGGTAACAGGAGAAAATGGACCCCAAAATTTGTTGTGAAATTTCTCCTGAGTACGCAAATACCTCATATGTGGGGTAAAACTACTATTTGGGCATATGGCAGGCCTGTGACAGGAATTTGACTTTTTGAATGCAATAAAATGGCTGGAATAGAGAGCGGTTGCCATGTTGCATTTGGAGAGCCTCTGATGTGCCTAAACAGTAAAAAAAAACCTTACATATGACCCCATATTGGAAACTACACCCCCTTTTATCCAGGGGTATAATGAGGATTTTTAACTCAAAGGTAGTACACAGAATTTGGTAACATTAGATCGTCAGATTGAATATGTCGTCATTAGTGTTGAGAGCAAGTGCTCGCTACTCGAGTTTGCACCAAGTATCGTCATCATTTTTTATTTTAACTTTTGAAAAAACTCTAACCCCAATGCTAACACTAACCCTAACCCTAAACCCTAACCATACCCTAGCCGCAACCCTAACCCTAATGGCAAAGAATGAAAGAAATGTAAATTGTAATTAAAAAAAATATTTATCTGACTAAGGGCATGACACAGGGAGGGATAGCATATTAATTATTGGCTTTTTATCACTGTGATAGGGTCTATCTCAGTGATCAAAATGAACCAATAAGAAAAATCGCAGCTGTTGCCGGATGCAGGGTGCCGGCTGGCAGATTTCGGCAGGCACACTGCACATGTGCCCACATTCTATGACTAAGGGCGTATAATCAGAAATGCATAAGAATGTGACTCTGTTTTTAGAAAAATATTCAAAATTAAGAGTCCTCAGTGGTTGATACTTTTTAATGGCTAACTGAAAAGATGGTAACTCATTGCAAGCTTTCGAGACTACTCAGGTCTCTTCATCAGGCATGGACTAATACAAGATCTGAAGAATCACATATTTATGCACAACACAGCACAGAAAAAATGCAATAGATAAGACAAGTGACGTGAAGCAGAGCTATCATTATGGGGAAGTGATAGACAGTTATGGCCATAAATATTAGAGCAGTTCATAGATAAGCAGTGATGGTTTTATTGTCCTCTGATTGGGGTCTGGTAATGTGATGCCCCCACAAGGTCTTAGGAGAAAATTCCTTAATTGATGTAAAAAGACATAAATCCATGTGACACATTCATTCCTGCACTGAAAGTGTCAAAGGTCATCATGAGCTTGTACTCCCAAACTTTTCTGTCTCTCTGAGATGTGAAGTTACCTTTCAATACAAGTAATTTCATATCCATGTTGCTGTGATCAGGCATACAAAAATGTTTTGCCACAGGTAGATCTATTCTTTTTTCTTTTATTGTGTGGCAATGAGAATTCATCCTTGTTCTCAGTTTTTGCCCAGTCTCCCCCACATACAGACCCCCAGTTGGACATTTAGTACAAATAACTAGGTACACCACATTAGATGTGATGCAGCTGAAAGTACCTGTGATCTTGTAGTCCTGATGTGAATTGGGGATCTTTATCTTGTCCGTGGTCATTATAAATGGACAGGTTTTACATTTTTTCTGGTTGCAAGGAATGGTTCCTGCAGCTGTTGGAGAGGAAAGGGAGCTTCTGACAGTGATACTTCTTAGATTTGGGGGCTGCCTAAAACACCGTAGTGGGGGGTCTGGAAAAATGGATTTTAGTCGGGCATCTTTTTGTAGTAAAGGTTGTAATTTCCGTGAAACTCCCCTTAGCACCTCCAGATTTGGATTGTAGGTGACCACTAGAGGCACCCGGTTATTTTCTTCTTTAGCTTTGTAATGTAGCAGGTGATTCCTAGACATTCTGGTGGCTCTTGTAATTTAGTTTTGAATTGTTCTTGGATGGTAGCCCAGATTCAAAAAGGTCTTTTTGAGGCGACCAAGGTGTTCATCTCTATCCGTGAGGTTGGAACATATACGATTGTATCTGATGGCTTGGCTGTAGATAATAGAGTTCTTTATGTGTTTTGAATGAAAACTGTCCAATTTATGGTATGTTGGACGGTCGATTGGCTTCTGATACAGGGATGTCTCTAATTCATTGTTCTTTAGCTTAATGATGGTGTCCAAAAAGTTAGTCTCAGTGCTGGAGTAGTTGAGTGTTAAGTTCATGGTGGGATGAAATTGATTAAACTGTTCGTGGAACGTCTTTAGCTGTTGCTCAGACTCTGTCCAGATGATTAAAATATCATCAATGTAACGGTAATAGGCCAGAGGCCTGATGGGACATGAGGACAAAAAGTCGCTTTCTAGCTTGGCCATGAAAAGATTTGCATATTGTGGAGCCATTTTACTTCCCATAGCTGTTCCAGTTTGCTGTAGATAAGTCTTACTGTCAAATTCAAAGTAATTGTGGGTGAGGATTAATTTTATAAGTTTCACCACAGAATCAGCATCAGTCTCTGTGTTTTCCATGAAGAATTTGCAGGCATTTAATCCATCCTGGTGTGGGATATTAGAGTACAAAGATTCCACATCCATGGTGGCAGGATGGTTCCTTCTGGTGGAGGACCTATTGTTGCTAGTTTATTCAATAGGTCAGTTGTGTCCCGAATGTAGCTGGGTGTATCCTTTACCTGCTCAGTAAGGGTGCCCACACATGAAATAATTGGTCTTCCTGGATTTCCAGATTTGTGGATTTTGCGAAGCATGTAAAATGTCCCTATTCTTGGACTCTCTGGTATCAGGTCATCGGCTCTTATAGATTCGTCAGGCAGACAGGATACCAAGATAAGACAAGATACTCTGTTTTTACCCATTTGTGGATATATCTACACGTTTTTATAATGGTGTGAAATAAAGAAGAATTGTTTTTGATTATCCAGCTGTGTGATCCAACTTTTTTCTTCCTCTCATTGTGGTCCGACGATCAGACGGAATTTTTTGGATCGCTGCTGGCAAATTCAAGGCTACCAGGCACCTTGACACGGTGAGGCATTCCGTTTTCCCCTGTATTTTTACATGTGTCCGCCATTTTTTTTCCAGGAAGAGTTGACGGAGGGCCGGAAATTGAGCTGGATGGATCGAGGGAAGGCAGAGGTACCAGAGGGCCTCGTTTCTATCTCATCTGACATGTACAGTGATGGAAATAATTATTTGCTCCCTTACTGATTTTGTACGTTTGCCCATTGACAAAGACATGAACAATCTATAATTTTAAGGGTAGGTTAATCTTACCATTGATAAATATAATATCAAAAGTAAAATCCAGAAAATCACTTTGGATAAATTATATAAATTTATTTGCATTTTTCAGTGAGAAAAAAGTATTTGATCCCCTACAAACCATTAAGAGTTCTGGCTCCTACAGACCAGTTAGATGCTCCTAATCAACTCGTTACCTGCATTAAAGACAGTTGTCTTACATAGTCACCTTTATAAAAGACTCCTGTCCACAGACTCAATTAATCAGTCATACTCTAACCTCTACAAAATGGGCAAGACCAAAGAGCTTTCTAAGGATGTCAGGGACAAGATCATAGACCTGCACAAAGCTGGAATGGGCAACAAAACCATACATAAGATGCTGGGTGAGAACTGGTGGTGCAATAGTAAGAAAACAGAAGAAATACAAAATGACTGTCAATCAACATCGATCTGGGCCACTATGCAAAATCTCATCTCGTGGGGTATCCTTGATCATGAAGAAGGCAAGAGATCAGCCTAAGGGTATGTGCACACATTGCGGATGTGCCCGTGGAATTTTCGGTGCGGATTCTTCCTCTCTTGGCAGAAAACGCAGCTGAAAATCCGCGTGGATTTGATGCGATTTTTATGCGGATTTGATGTGGATTTTCAAGTGGATTTTTCATGCGGATTTATAACCTAAATAAAGATATATTATTTAACAAGAAAAATAAAAAATTGTGATGTCATTTCCTTGTCCAACCTCTTCTTTTACATACTCCATTGAAGACCATAATATCATTGCATACCATGTTCAAATATAATGTTTACACACACAAAACTAATATAAGTGAATACATATATACACATATACCGTATATACTCGTGTATAAGCCGAGATTTTCAGCCCATTTTTTTTGCTGAAAGTCCCCCTCTCGGCTTATACACGAGATATATATGGGGGTCAGCGGGGGAGGGGGATTGGGGGGTGTCAGAGACCATACTGCCCTCTCCTGGCATGGTCTCTGCAGCCCCCCTGCTTCCCCCATGATCTCAGTGTCCCAGCTGTTCCTGCATTCAGCGGTCATGTGGTACCGCTCATTAAACTCATGAATATGCACATATTTAATGAGCGGTACCAAGTGACCGCTGAATGCAGGAACAGCCTGGGACGCCGACATCATGCTGGAAGCAGCAGGGGCTGAAGACTAGAGATCGGGCGCCAGGAGGGGACTGGTGAGTATGACGGGGGAGCAGAGCAATACTTACCGCTCCCCGTTCCATCGCTGACTCCCCGGTCCTCTGGCTGTGACATTGGTGGGCACTGCACTGAATAAGGAGAGTGCCACTGACTGTGTTGCCTTTCCTCCCCTCCCCTTCCCCTTCTGGTTACGGCATGTGACTGCCCACCCACGTCTTGGTGGGGTGGGTTTTTTGAAATTAAGGGTCCAATGGGATCAGGTAGGGGTTAGCACAGCCCCTTCCTGTAGGTATAAATCATCAGGCCGGAGGCCGTCATCCCTCTTTCCTCCGGTTATTGCGGTCCTGGAAGTGCTTGTCCCACCCTCCCTCCCTTTTTGTTATATATGTTACTAATGTTCATTCTGTTTGTTTATTGTAGTCTTCAAGTCACAGCGGTGGAAAAAGGAATGAAACAAAGATACGGCTTGCTGGCTGACTTTCCTGCGAATACGGAGCAGGGCATTTGGCGCGTTTTAAGAAAAGTTGAGTGCCTTTCAAATGGTTGTTTAAGAAAACATTTAATAAAGGTGTGACTGACCTTCACCCATCATTTGGTTTCTGAGTCTGATTTGTTATGGTTAGGTTGGGCCGAGGAAATGCGCAGTGGGTGTTTTTAACCCTGGGTCACCACAGTCTTAGCGGAGGGCGCCGTGACATAGTCAGTGCGCACTGTCTGCTAACGTCACTGCACAGGACCCAGGAAACAGCGATGGAACTGGGAACAGTAAATATAGCCAGTGCCGGGGGCCTGAGACAGCGGCTAAACCGGCACCGGAGAGGTGAGTATGTCTTTATTTTTATTTCAGCAGCAGTCGCAGCAGCATATGGGGGGTATTTTATGTATGGATCATCTACTTGGGCCACCATTAACCCCTGTGCATCATATGGGGGTATTTATGTATGGAGCATCTTGGGCCACCATTAACCCTTGTGCAGCATATGGGGGTATTTGTGTATGGAGCTTCTACTTGGGCCACCACTAACCCTTGTGCAGCATATGGGGGTATTTTATGTATGGAGCATCTACTTGGGACACCATTGGGACACCATTAACCCTTGTGCAGCAATATATGGGGGTATTTATCCTTGGAGCATCTTGTTGGGCCACCATTAACCCTTTTGCAGCATTTTATGGGGGTTTTTATCTATGGATCCTTTTTTTGGACCACCATTAACCCTTGTGCAGCACCACCCTCGGCTTATACACGAGTCAATAAGTTTTCCCAGTTTTTTATGGCAAAATTAGGGGGGTCGGGTTATACGCAGGTCAGCTTATACACGAGTATATACGGTACATATATATATACATACAGTATCTATATACACATATAATGTATATATAGTACTTATACAGTAAAGACCAAAAGTTTGGACACACCTTCTCATTCAAAGAGTTTTCTTTATTTTCATGACTATTCTTGACATTCTCTTTATGAGCTTCAAGAGGTAGTCACTAAAAATGGTTTTCACTTCACAGGTGTGCCCTGTCAGGTTTAATAAGTGGGATTTCTTGCCTTATAAATGGGGTTGGGACTATCAGTTGTGTTGTGCAGAAGTCTGGTGGATACACAGCTTATAGTCCTACTGAATAGACTGTTAGAATTTGTATTATGGCAAGAAAAAAGCAGCTAAGTAAAGGAAAATGAGTGGCCATCATTACTTTCAGAAATAAAGGTCAGTCAGTCCGAAAAATTGGGAAAACTTTGAAAGTGTCCCCAAGTACAGTGGCAAAAACCATCACGCGCTACAAAGAAACTGGCTCACATGAGGACCGCCCCAGGAAAAGAAGACCAAGAGTCACCTCTGCTGCGGAGGATAAGTTCATCCGAGTCACCAGCCTCAGAAGTTGCAGGTTAACAGCAGCTCAGATTAGAGACCAGGTCAATGCCACACAGAGTTCTAGCAGCAGACACATCTCTACAACAACTGTTAAGAGGAAACTTTGTGCAGCAGGCCTTCATGGTAAAATAGCTGCTAGGAAACCACTGCTAAGGACAGGCAACAAGCAGAAGAGACTTGTTTGGGCTAAGGAATGGACATTAGACCAGTGGAAATCTGTGCTCTGGTCTGATGAGTCCAAATTTGAGATCTTTAGTTCCAACCACCGTGTCTTTTTGCGACGCAGAAAAGGTGAACGGATGGACTCTACATGCCTGGTTCCCACCGTGAAGCATGCAGGAGGAGGTGTGTTGGTGTGGGGGTGCTTTGCTAGTGACAATGTTGGGGATTTATTCAAAATTGAAGGCATAATGAACCAGCATGGCTACCACAGCATCTTGCAGCGGCTTGCTATTCCATCCGGTTTGCTTTTAGTTGGACCATCATTTATTTTTCAAAAGGACAATGACCCCAAACACACCTCCAGGCTGTGTAAGGGCTATTTGACCAAGAAGGAGAGTGATGGGGTGCTACGCCAGATGACCTGGCCTGCACAGTCACCAGACCTGAACCCAATCAAGATGGTTTGGGGTGAGCTGGACCGCAGAGTGGAGGCAAAAGGGCCAACAAGTGCTAAGCATCTCTGGGAACTCCTTCAAGACTGTTGGAAGACCATTTCCGGTGACTACCTCTTGAAGCTCATCAAGAGAATGCCAAGAGCGTGCAAAGCAGTAATCAAAGCAAAAGGTGGCTACTTTGAAGAAACTAGAATATAAGACATTTTCAGTTGTTTCACACTTTTTGGTTAATTATATAATTCCACATGTGTTAATTCATAGTTTTGATGCCTTCAGAGAGAATCTACAATTTTCATAGTCATGAAAATAAAGAAAACTCTTTGAATGAGAAGGTGTGTCCAAACTTTTGGTCTGTACTGTACATATATACAGTATATATACATATATATACACATATGTATAGATAGATAGATAATACCAAGCCTGATGTTTAGTAATGAGCATAATAAAATGGTGCATAAAGAGTTAAATAAAGACAAACACACACGAAATCTGCGTGAAACACAATATCTGTTTAATTTAAAGAAAAAGTGGAAAAAAAAGTTGCTTGGGCTCTTTCGTAATTTTCTTATCCAGCAGAGCGAAAGCCAGCGACTGGGGCAGATGTTTATAGCCTGGGAAGGGGGTAATACCCATGGATCTTCCCAGGCTATTGATATCAGCTCACAGCTGTATACTTAGCCTTTACTGGCTATTAAGATAGGGAACCCCTCCAAAAAATGACATGGGTCCCCTATAATTAACAAGCAGCAAAGGCTATGCAGACAGCTGCGGGCTGATATTAATAGTATAAAGGGAAGAGATTTGTTTGATGCAGTGAAGAGCCGGAGGCAGAGAAGGGGTTAACAGGATTTACTGAACAGGTTATTATACAAAGAATACTCCACGCAGGGAGACAAGATCAGTAACGGCAATGACGGGAAATGCACACAAACACAATGCTTGAGAAAAAGGTATACAAAAAAGGTAACTAATCACTTGCAGTTCTTGTTGTGGAAAGGCTGGAATATCTCCCGACGGCGTCGCAAATCGTGGACAATGTCTCTGGCTCTGTTACGGATGAGCGAAAAACACCATCTCCTGACGGTGACGATGTATTGGCTTGAGTGCACTGGAACATAGAAACAGTCCTTTGTATAGATTACTCTGGAATGGCGCCAAACACGAACCGTGGGCACGCCCGCAGACAGTGGCAGCGGGTGGTCCTCTGGAGTAGTCTCTAAGAACGGGGCAAGTCAGCTTATCTGCAACTGTGGGTGGGAAGGAACTGTCCAGAAAGGAAGGGTCCGAAGACAGCTTGGTAGTGACACAGTCAATTTTAGAGTCAGAACGCTGGGGGATAGATGATGTGGAGTTAGCAGTCGAAGCAGTGGGAAGGGAGTCAACCTTCTCCTTGTTCTCCTGTCAACCTTCTCCCCTGTTCCCACGCTCAGTCCCTTTTATCTCCCACACCCCCTGCTGTCCAGCTTAAAGGTCCTCTTTACCCAGAAGAACCTTCCCCCCCGGCAACAGTGGTGACAGTCCCGATAGTTCCAGCCCTAAAGGGCACCGGAAACCGCTGACTCTGTCTCGGCTCATCTTCTTACACCCCCCTCTTTTCACTCGCCATTCCACGGGCGAGGCATCCTGAGAACCGTTAAAGCGCTCCTTGTCTGTTTTAGTGGTTTGCTGCTAAATAAACTGATCCTGGTTGTAACGATTGGGAGGTTGTCCAGCCGTTGTGCGTTCAGAGTGACGTAGATGGGAAGGATTAGTGGAGTCTTCTAGTGGAGGTAAAGTTGGATCTGTACCTGCTATGACGTTTTCTTCCAGGGTCTCAGGGCCCTGACCAACAGACATATTTTCAGATGGTTGCTCGGGACTTACGTCCTTTTCATCTTCTACGGCCACGGGAGGCACCTCTTCAAGAACCTAAGGTGTTTCTTCCCTTTGCATGGGGTCCTCTGAGAGGCATGGTCGAAGCATACTCCTATGTACCAGTCTAGTGTGAGCGTTCTTCTCTCCTTCTGGATAAATCTCGTATATGGGTCCTTCCGTACCGACCCGATACTTCACTCTGTATGGCCTACTCTCCCACTAATTTTCCAGCTTGTCACATGGACGTTTCTGTCACATGGACGTTTCTCCCGCAGCAACACTCGATCACCAACCTGAAGATCGGTCCCCCGCAGAGGAAGTTTCTCAGGGTGCTCAAGCTCCCAGAGCCGGGTCTGTAATAGACGATGTAAGGTCTGAAGACAGTGGCGATGTTCTCAGACCCAGGTACACACCCCCATCCATGGGAGTCCTCCCCTGGATCTAGCTCCAGTTCCGTGACTTCTTTTCCCGTTCGGCCGAAGAGTAAGGAGTAAGGTGTGTAACCAGTGGTTTGATGGACTCAATTGTTGTAGATCCACATGAGTTCAGAGACATACTCTGGCCACCTAACCTTCTTATCATCTTCCAGGGTCCTTAACATCTGGATTAGAGTACAGTTAAACCGCTCACAGGCCCCATTTCCCTGAGGGTGGTACGGTGTGGTGTGTGACCTGTCGAACTGATAGATCTGCTGTAACTCATCCATTACTCTTCCCAAGAAACAGACTCCTTGATCAGAATGGATCCGCTGAGGGCATCCATACACTTGAATGAAATTTTTACAGATGGCATATGCAGCGGACTCAGCCGTAAGGTCCCGGGTGGGTGTCACCACGGCAAACTTCGTGAAGTGGTCTACCATCTCTAGACAGTGGTCATATCCTTGGGGTGCCGGCCCGATGGTCAAATAGTCGATGGTCTACAGCTCCAGGGGGCTGAGGTTACTATCGTTTGAGTAGGAGCTCTTTGTTCCGGGGATTTGTCCAACTCACAGGCCCGACAGAATCTACAAGCCTCCTCAACCACTGCTCTTAGCCAAGGGTGGTAGACAAACCGATGTAGCCACTGGAAAGTTTTCTCAAGACCGAAGTGAGCCCCCTTTTCATGAGCTTCAGTGGCCACGGTAAACAGCACCGTTTCTGGAATCACCACCTGCCAGGAGGATCCCAGCTCCTTCTGTTATTGAACCTTCCAATATAACAGCCCATTTATCATCTAGTGGTGCTCCCACTGCCGGAGTATCTTCAATGCTTCTGGAGTCAGAGCACTCCACTGTTCCTGACTAGGCAGTTTATTCAGTGTCACCCGTTATTTAATGCATGCATTCACAGTTTCTCTCTACCATCTGTATGTAAGAGGTAATGGTGGGACAATTTACTTTACTGGAGCTGGAATTACCACTTCTGAACTCTCAAGTGTTTTGTTTCCATCTATTTCCAGGTGCTTCTTTAAATATGTTAGGGGTGATTGTCCTTCTGGAAGACCCATGACCTAGATGCAAACCTAGCTTTCAGACACCTGGCAATACATTGCAATCCAAAATCCTTTGGGAATCTTCACATTTCATGATGCCTTGCACGCATTCAAGGCGCCCAGGGCCAGTGGCAGCAAAACAACACCTACATTTCTTTGAATCTCCACCATATTTGACTGTAACTACTGTGTTCTTTTATTTTTAGGCCTCATTCCATTTACAGTAAACAATAGAATGATGTGTTTACAAAAAAAATCTTTCTTGGTCTCATCTGTCCACAAGACGCCTGCTGGCTCTCTAAAAATAGTGGAGCACGCCTGCTGAACCTCTATAAAATGTGAAGGCCGCATGCTGGCCCTCTAAGTTTACAGTATTAATGCGAAAAAGAAAATTTGCCCACCTCAGATGGATAAATTATATTGAAGTAGCAATATACGGCTATGCAAAGCATAGTTGTCTGCTGGCCATCCAAAAATGCTTGGTAAGGGCTGGCAGCTGGCTCTCTAAAATTAGAGTGAGGCCCTCTGAGAGCAGTGATGCCCACATGTTGGCCCGCCTGAAAAAAAAAATTGTGACTTTCAGAGTACCTCCTTCATAAATTAAACAATATGTGTGTGATCAAGTCTCACACACCACATGGACAGATAAGGTATTAAAATGCTAAAATTACATTTCCTGTAGAACGTTTTTTGCACCAGTGAAAGCAATGCAAAACTGTAAAAATACAGCAAAAACACTATGTGTGAACATAGCCTAAGTTGTGGAGGAACATTTTTTTTCCTCTCATTTATTTTGCTTTATATACAAGCCATCATCCTGGAAAGAGTGTTTCTTAACATGTTTCCAGTCAAATTCATTCTAACTGCGGTTTTGTATGTTTTATTTTCAGTCCGTTAAAGTGGCGTAATAGTCTGACAACATTGTTCCTAGCAGTGACCAGGGATCAGAAATGCTTCCAGGGGTCTTCCCTATGCTCTTCCCATGCAATTTCAGCACTGTTTCCAGCATTTTTTATGCCCCTTCCACACCGCCGGGTTGAGCCGCCGTAAAAATGCTTGAGTTTCCCTTTGACTTCCATTATACTCGTTACTCAGGTCAAGCACCCGAGCATTATGATTTGCTAGAGCAAAAAGCACCTGAGCATTTTTGTGCTCACTCATCATTATTTATAACCTTTTCCAGACTGATAGATCTCAATTACTTTGTTTCTCTATTGTTCCAGAATTTCTTTGGATTGCAACATAATGTCTAGCTTTTCAGAATCTTTTGGTCTACTTTACTTTCTCAGGCAGGTCCTATTTTAGTGATTTCTTGATTGAGAACAGGTGTAGCAGTAATCAGGCCTGGGTGTATGTAGGGAAATTGAACTCAGCTTCCCAAATATGTGATAAACCACTGTAAATTTATGTTTTAAGTGGGGGCAACCCCTTTTTCACACAGGGCCCTGTAGGTTTGGATTTCTTTTTCCATTAATAATAAAGACCGTCATTTAAAATTTGCATTTTGTGTTTACTTGTGTTATGTTTGTCTAATATTTAAATTTGTTTGGCGATCTGAAACATTTTAGTGTGACAAGCATGCAAAATAATAAGAAATTAGGGAGGGGGAAAACACTTTTTCACATCGATGTATATTTCCATAGAGACAACTCAGTAGGATTGATACTACTGACAGAAGCCCTTAAAGAAACAGTACAAGTTCTTGTCATTGGTACTTTGGTCCTGGCTAGCTATTTCATGCAAATACTGAAATTCTCTTGTACTGATAATGAGCAATTTCTGCATAAGAAAAAAAGTGATCTGACAGTATCTTCAAAATAAATTAATGATGTTAAGCCTAAGGGGGATCACTGAATGAGAGTGTTGTGTGTGAAAAGCCATATTTATCAGCTGGACTGTAGTCGGCACTAATCCTATCAATTTGTTCATTTCCTTGAATGAACACATTATAAGGTATACTCAAGTTCAATGTAGCTTCTTCATATCAAGTATCCAGAATACATTTTGCGACATTCGTTTCAGCTCGTTGCTTACAATAAATGGGATTATCAGGAAGATATATATAGAACTGTATGGAAAGAAAGCCAGGGAACAATAATTTGTTTTGGTTCAGGTTAGTGAAATGAACAAAAAAATATAATTGGGCAGGTTCATACACGGAGGTTGTGGCTGTTCTTATCAGGAAACAAATACAGGGTATGCCATGTATATGGATACACCTAAATAAAATGGGAAATGTTGGTGGTATCAAGTTGCTGTTTGTGGCACATTAGTATACGGGAGGGGGAAAACTTTTCAAGATGGATAGTGACCATGGCGGCAATTTTGAAGTTGGCCATTTTGGATTTATTTTTTCCAATGGGAAGAGGGTCATGTGACACATCAAACTTATTGAGAATTTAACAAGAAAAACAATGGTGTGCTTGGTTTTAACATAACTATTCTTTCATGAGTTGATATCACCAACCATTCCCATTTTATTTAGGTGTATCCATATACATGACCCACCCTGTATATTAATGTATTACTGACATTTCTAATGTAATGGAAATAAAACTATTCTTTGAATGCATTATAAGATACAGTGGTGTGAAAAAGGATCACCACTGTTCTATGTTTTTGCCATTTGTGGATAATGATTCTCACTGTGGTTCGCTGGAGTCCCAAAGCTTTTAGAAATTACTTTTATAACCTTTTCCAGACTGATAGATCTCAATTACTTTGTTTCTCAATTGTTCCAGAATTTATTTGGATTGTAACATAATGTCTAGCCTTTGACAACCTTTTGGTCTGCTCCACTTTATCTGTCAGGTCCTATTTAATTGATTTCTTGATTGAGAACAGGTGTGGCAGCAATCAGGCCGGGGTGTAGCTAGGGAATTTGAACTTAGCTTCCCAAAGATGTGATAAATCACAGTTAATTTATTCTTTAAGAGGGGGGCAATCACTTTTTCACACAGGGCCCTGTAGGTTTAGATTTCTTGTTGTCTTAATAATAAAGACCTTCATTTAAAAGCTGCATTTCTGTTTTCTTGTGTTATCTTTGTCTAATATTTACATTTAATATATGTATATACCAATGGCGCTAAAGCGTACACCCACAGAACACAAAGCAGCAAGTAATAAGACAACACACCACTCAAGTTGTCCCCATAAAATAATAATAATAAATAAACCTGATAGAAACTTGCGCTAATAAAATGTGTCTTGGTTAAATAAAGATATCTTATGAAGAAATCTATTACCTTTACTGAAACTAAAAACTGGCGAGGCAGGGAAAAAAGGTCTTCAGAATGCAGGGTGGATTTCCAGGTCCTTTCCCAATAATACTCCCCGACACAGGTATATAAAAAGTTACTGGAGCTAAAGGGTGCTACCTCCTAGCATGCCGCCGTCCCGGCCGGTGACTGGCGCGCAGCTGGAGGTGTATATCGGAAGGCTGTAAGAGTACCAGCCGCCGCTTGCAAAAGCAGGCCTGCAAGGTCCAAAAAAGCTGAAGGACCTTGCGTGACGTCACAGTCACGTGATAGATCACGTGACAGGCAAGAAAGCCCTATGGGGCGCTGATGGGGCCAGAAAACAATGGCAAATCCTACGCGTTGCGGAATTCTCTGATTCCTTAGAATTTAACCAAGACACATTTAATTAGCCCAAGTTTCTATCAGGTTTATTTATTAATATTTACATTTGTTTGGTGATTTGAAACATTTAAGTGTGACAAACATGCAAAAGAATAGGAAATCAGGAAGGGAGCAAACACTTTTTCACGCCACTGTATTTTCAAGGGTTGTTTGGTCTTAAGCTACAAGTCTACATTTACCCTTTGTGATTGCAGATTCGTGAATGCCCACATTCTGCTCATTGTGAGGATTCTCCGTTGCTGGAGTGTGATGGGAGCGTGTCAATAAATATGTGATTTTGCGCTCACATGCTGACTAGATGTGCGCAGACCGCAGGCCTGATAAAGTGCAAATCACATGCTTGCAGTTACATGTCTGCCACCCTGGCACCAGAGATACCTCACAGCTCTCAGAGCAAGCAATGTGAGGATTCACAAGTCTGCAGTCACATACAGTGACTGTAGACTTGTAGCTTAAGATTGGACAACCCCCTTAAATCTAGGGCTTTATGGTGACACTAGATGGTGGCTCGATTCTAATGCATCGGGTATTCTAGAATATGTATGTAGTTTATTTATGAAGTTTTAATAATAATAATGCAATAATGCACCCCCCAATCCTGATATGCATGGTCATCTCACCCCCCTATCCCGATATGCATGGTGCATGGTCCCGTCACCCCCCAATCCTGATATGCATGGTCCCTTCACCCCCCAATCCTGGAATGCATGGTCCTCTTACCCTCCAATCCTGGTGTGCATGGTCCTCTCACTCCTCTTTCCTGGTAAGCATGGTCCCCTCACTCCCCTTTTCTGGTATGTATGGTCCCCCTCACCCCCCTTTCCTGGTATGCATGGTCCTGTCACCCCCCTTTTGTGGTATGCATGGTCCCCTCATGCCCCAATCATGATATGCATGGTCCCCTCACCCTCCAATCCTGGAATGCATGGTCCTCTCACCCCCCAATCCTGGTATGCATGGTCCCCCTCATCCCCCTTTCCTGGTATGCATGGTCCCGTCACCCCCCTTTCCTGGTATGCATGGTCCCCTCACCCCCTTTCCTGGTATGCATGGTCCCGTCACCCCTCTTTCCTAGTATGCATGGCCCACTTACCTCCCTTTCCTGGTATGCATGGTCCCATCACCCCCCTTTCCTGGTATGCATGGTCCCCTCACCTCCCTTTCCTGGTAAGCATGGTCACCCTCACCCCCTTATCCTGGTATGCATGGTCACCCTCACTCCCCTATCCTGGTATTCATGGTCACCCTCACTTCCCTTTCCTGGTATGCATGGTCCCCCTCCCTCCCATTGCTGGTATGCATGGTCCCCCTCCCCCCATAGCTGGTATGCATGGTCCCCCTCACCCCCCTTTGCTGGTGTGTATGGTCACCCTCACCCCCCTTTCCTGGCATGCATGGTCCCCCTCCCCCCATTGCTGGCATGCATGGTCCCCCTCCCTCCCATTGCTGGTATGCATGGTCCCCCTCACCCCCCTTTGCTGGTATGTATGGTCACCCTCACCCACAATCCTGATATGCATGGTCCCCTCACCCCCCAATCCTTGAATACATGGTCCTCTCACCCTCCAATCCTGGTATGCATGGTCCTCTCATCCCTCTTTCCTGGTAAGAATTGTCCCCTCACTCCCCTTTCCTGGTATGCATGGTCCCCCTCACCCCCCTTTCCTGGTATGCATAGTCCCGTCACCACCTTTCGTGGTATGCATGGTCCCCTCATGCCCCAATCCTGATATGCATGGTCCTCTCACCCCCCAATCCTAATATGCATGGTACCCCTCACCCCGCAATCCTGGTAAGCATGGTCCCCCTCATCCTCCAATCCTGGAATGCATGGTCCTCTCACCCCACAATCCTGGCATGCATGGTCCCCCTCATCCCCCTTTCCTGGTATGCATGGTCCCATCACCCCCCTTTCCTGGTATGCATGGTCCCCTCATCCCCCCTTTCCTGGTATGCATGGTCCCGTCACCCCTCTTTCCTAGTATGCATGGCCCACTCACCTCCCTTTCCTAGTAAGCATGGTCACCCTCACCCCATTATCCTGGTATGCATGGTCACCCTCACCCCCCCTTTCCTGATATTCATGGTCACCCTCACCTCCCTTTCCTGGTATGCATGGTCCCCCTCCCCCCCATTGCTGGTATGCATGGTCCCCCACCCCCATTGCTGGTATGCATGGTCCCCCTCACCCCTTTGCTGGTATGTATGGTCACCCTCACCCCCCTTTCCTGGTATGCATGGTCCCCCTCCCCCCATTGCTGGTATGCATGGTCCCATCACCCCTCTTTCCTAGTATGCATGGTCCCCTCACCTCCCTTTCCTTGTAAGCTTGGTCACCCTCACCCCCTTATCCTGGTATGCATGGTCACCCTCACCCCCCTATCCTGGTGAGCATTGTCACCCTCACCCTCCTTTCCTGATATTCATGGTCACCCTCACCTCCCTTTCCTGGTATGCATGGTCCCCCTCCCCCCATTGCTGGTATGCATGGTCCCCCTCACCCCCCTTTGCTGGTGTGTATGGTCACCCTCACCCCCCTTTCCTGGTATGCATGGTCCCCCTCAACCCCCTTTGCTGGTATGTATGGTCACCCTCAACCCCCTTTGCTGGTATGCATGGTCCCCCTCCCCCCCATTGCTGGTATGCATGGTCTCCCTCCCCCATTGCTGGTATGCATGGTCCCCCTCCCCCCATTGCTGGTATGCATGGTATGTCTGGTGGTGCTGCTGGTGTGTCCGGCGGTGCTGCTGGGATCTCCGGTGCTACTGCGGGGGTCTCTGGTGCTGCGGGGTTCTCTGCCGACATTTTGTGAAAGGCCAGAGCCCCCGCAGTTCCGTGGTTTCCTGTGCGGCGGACTCCAGGAAAATGGTCGCCGGGGGCGGCGCATGCGCAGATGGAGATCTGATCAAGATCTTGGGAGATGAGACTTCAGATTAGTATGATTTCCCCCTATGTGGTCCCTATGCTGTATAATGTCTTTCACTGTGACACTCTTTACATGAAAATGTAAGAAAAATCATATATCTACTCACCACCTTCCTGATCCATCATACGCCGCAAGCAGTGCAATGCAGTGACATCATTTTGAAGTATGCAATGTCATCTGTTACTGCCGACCTCTGGTAGGCCGGTGGCATGTATTATGTGGTGGGGATCAGTCGATTTATGCTATACAAAACACTTCTACAGGATGTGTGTTCGAGGACACACTTCCAATTGAATATACCGCAGGCACTAGCCGATTCGCTTCATCTCGGTCATACTATATCGACCGTGATAGTTAGGCCCTGGGTCACTCAGGGGCCCTCTGGAGAATTCCCCGATGTCCTGGTGGGCCAGTCTGAGCCTGCCCATTGATCTGTAGGCAGTTAAAGTTCCTGGCAAAGATTTAAAAAAATGCAGTGAAAGCTTACTTACTTTTAAAGGTTATATCAAGATCTTTTGTAGCGACTGATCATTTTTTAAGTAATTATTAAGTAACAGTCTACAAGTGAAATCTACAAGATAGTGTAGTGACCAGAAAAACCATTACTAATGTATGTTATTTGTCATATGGTGAGTGTGTTCTCTATCCTTTACATAATTACATTTGGGACAATGGCTTCCTGTCTTGCCTTGGGAGGAGGTAAATTATTTAATATTATGCTGCCCTCTCCTGCCTTGTTTTGGTATTACAACTTGTAGTACTCTGCTGCCATCTTCTGCCTTAGTTTGGTATTGCAACTTGTTTTTCTGATTTGAAAATAAGTGGCAGTTGGAGGTGTGAGGGAGACGTGCGGCTTTGGTGGTGAGAGGAGGTAGAAAATTGAGGCTCCTCGTCTAGGACAAGCGGGTAGTACAAATAGCACCCTTTTCGGAGTTCCCCGCGTTTACAGCAACAGAGTGCTGAGACAAGCTAAGGAGCTGCAGATTTTTCCGGATACACCGATCCGATTAAGGTCAGCTAATCCTCCTCCTTCACGCAGCACAGTTAGTCAAATGAAAAGTTACTGCCATCCTCCCAAGGCAGGGAGAAAAGGCTTTGACTGACACAATGTGTAAGGAAAATTGTATCTGCTATCCATGACTGTTATATGGAAAAACATAAGAATTGTTACAAGTATTCAGTAAAATTCATCTTTCAAGTTTGCACGAGAACCCTAGTGTGTGCGTCTTTCGTCGGCGGCCTCATATCTTGCGGGCATCAACATAACTCTTAGACTCATATATCCCTCAACTCCCCCCCCTTATTAATTGCCACCTAACCTAGGGATTGTTAGAGCCATCGGAGTCACCGTGACTGAACCATCCTCCGAGGTACTAGGCCCTGCATCCCACAAGGCGGTACGACAATAGCATGTGACTCAATGGAGAAGGCGTCTACTGTATTATAGCGCAATCTGTATCCTGCCCCTAAAAATATCCTATCTTAGTGCCACACATTTTGAAAGGTAGGGATGTTGAGGGCAGAGCAAAGTACTGCAGTGCACAGGAAAGGTCAGAGAGCTTCGGCACCTGCGCATTGCAATACTTTACTCTGCCCTCAACAGGGCAGAGAAAGTACGCCAGTGCAGGAGCCGCGGCAGAAGTAAGAAGGCGGGCATCATCGCTAGAAGATAGGAGGCGCCGGATCGGACCGCGACACCCATCGGACCGGACCGGACGCCCAGGTGAGTATAATCTAACTTGTTTTTCTTATCTTTCAGGATACATCGGGGGCTTATCTACAGCATTACAGAATGCTGTAGATAAGCCCCTGATGGCGTTGGCTGCAGCTTATAGGGCTAAAAATAGGTGACAGATTCCCTTTAAAGACATTTGCTTTGAACTTTACTGGGTCACTGCCTCATTACCGATGCAGGGGGCATTTATGCACACTTTATCGAAGTACAGTTTATCAAAGTACCTTACTGGCAGTTATAACATGGATGAAATATGACACGCATCTCTATTCTCTTCATACAGGTAACCACCTCTTTCAATCTCTGCTCTGAATCAACTTCTCCATTCAATGTCAGCAAGCAGTTAATCCTGAATGCTATATATGTCTTTTCAACTCTGCAAGCTTATATCTGGTATATATTTATTTCAACTTACTCTGCTTGCCCCCTTTTGCTCTGAGGTCAAGAAACTTTTCAAAGTGGTTTATGATGCATGTAGGCCTGGACTTTGGTTTGTCTGATAATTACCTTTATTGTGCCCTGCTGTCTTAGTTTAGTTTGATTGATTAACTAGAAGAGAGAGAGAGAAAAAAATCTAAGCCTTAGATTCCTATATATTCAGACCTAGCTTGGGGGAGCATTTATGCAGGGGGCATTTATGCACACTTTATCGAAGTACAATTTATCAAAGTACTGGCAGTTATAATATGGAAGTTAGACAGGGCAGGAGACAGGTAAGACATTTATATACATCTACTCCCTGTGCAATAGGAGTACAACAAATATATACCATATGCATTTGTGTAATTTATATCCTGACCACTGCATTCACACACATCCACCGCCCTGGCATTAACTCTCCACACTCCATCCATATCGGCCCCCACTCCTTTCCTCTCCTTTGTATAGCACTCACACTCTTTTCACATTGTTAAATTGCACAGATCCATTCAGTCCCACCATTCAACATAAGAGACGCTTCCACAAATCACTCAACCATCTGCTCACTCTTTCTATCCTCCTTCTCCTAATCACAGGAGACATTGCTCCCAACCCTGGTCCCCCATGTTCTAGAAAGTCAAACCCCCCTACTGCTACACTCAGAAACCCCTCTAATCTTATTAATATTCCCTGCATGCCATCTGTCTCTCTTAATTGTGCCCTTTGGAATTCTCGCTCAGTGTGTAATAAACTCTCCTTCATCCATGACTTCTTCCTTTCTAATTCTCTTAATCTCCTTGCTCTTACTGAAACCTGGATCCAGCAGTCAGACACTACCGCTGCTGCTGCTCTTTCATATGGGGGATTACACTTCTCTCATACCCCAAGATAAGACAAAAGAGCAGGTGGAGGCGTTGGTCTGTTTCTATCACCAAAATGTACCTTTCAGGTTATCCCTCAAGTATCCTCACTAGTCTTCCCTTCTTTTGAGGTCCATGCTGTCAGACTCTACACCCCCTTCTCCATGCAAGGGGCGGTAGTGTATCATCCCCCCGGCCCCTCCCATCAGTTCCTGGATCATTTTGCCACTTGGCTTCCACATTTTCTCTCCTGTGACATCCCTACTGTAACGGTCAGGGGATGGACAAAGTCCGAGAGTGGACCCTCTGGGTCGCGGATCTGGAGCCCCTGGGTCGAGCGCGCCAGGTGATGACCGACCCCTATACAGGGATCGTTAGGGGCAACACCGCAGAGGACAGAACCGGGACAGCAGGTACCAGGAGGGGCGGCTCGGGGACACGGAGTACTGCGGGGCAAGGGCACCGGACGGGGATCCAGAGAACCAGAGCCAGGATATAGGAGGAAGCAGCCAGGTAGCAGCTACTAGAGGGTAGCACAGGAGTGGACGCAGGAGCGAAAGGGTTACAGATTAGGAGGACCCAGAAGGGAGACACCAGGGCGGAATACAGAAGGGCTGTGACCCAAGGGATCAGGAGGAAGGGGCGAGGAGAAGGAAGGACAGGGCAGAGACAGCCAGGGAGAAGGAGAGGGAGCTAACAGGAAGCTTTAGCCAAACAGTGGGGCCAGAACAGAGCGTGGAGTGTCACACAATCCTCAGGCGTCCTCTCTACAGTGAGGACGCCTGAAATACCTTAGGGTCCGGAAGTGGGAGGTACACCCAGCCCTCAGCGCCGCCCACCGCCGGCAGAAGAAGGAGTGCTGGAGCGCGCCCGCGGCCTAAAGAGAGGGCGCAGAGAAGTAGCAGAGCAGGAGGCAGGGTAAGAGCGCGCGCTGTGGCGAGGACGCTGATGGGGGTCGGTGGCAGCTGGTGCTGCCGACGAGGCCACGCGACCGGGCCCTGCCGCGGATGCTACACCTACCCTCATCATGGGCGATTTCAACATCCCCATTGCTCTTCCCCTCTCCCCATCTGCTACTCACCTTTTATCTCTAACCTCCTCGTTTGGCCTTTCGCAGCTTACTAATTCTCCAACGCATGAAGACGGAAACTCCCTCGATTTGGTCTTCTCTCGGCTTTGTGCAGTGGATGATTTCACAAACTCCCCTCTCCCACTCTCTGATCACAACCTTCTTTCATTCTCTATCAAGAACTGCCAGGCTGCTCAGGTCACCCCCACTGTCCATACTTATAGAAACATACAGGCCATTAACACCCAGAAACTTACGATGAACTTGCAGTCTTCATTGGCCCCTATCTCCTCCCTCTCATGTCCTGATTCTGCACTGAAGCATTACAATGAAACACTTAAAACTGCCCCGGATGATTTTGCACCTCCTATACATAGAACAACATGACAAAGACAGCGACAACCCTGGCACACCTTGCAAACACATTTCCTGCAGCAGTGCTCCAGGTGTGCTGAACGTCTATGGAGAAAATCCAATCTACATGAAGATTTTATCCATTATAAGTTCATGCTTAGAACATACAACACTGCCCTTCACCTCTCCAAACATATTTCAACACCCTCATCTCCTCACTGTCCAATAACCCGAAACGTCTCTTTGACACTTTTCATTCTCTGCTCAACCAAAGAGTGCAGGCCCCCACCACGGAGCGCCGAGCTGACTATCTGGCCAATTACTTCAAAGAAAAAATTGATCATATCCGACAGGAAATTATCTCCCAATCATCTCATACTATGCACTGTCCTCCCTCCCCCACTGCATCTAGCTCACTCTCTGAGTTTGAACCAGTCACAGAAGAAGAAGTAAGCAAGCTCCTTGCATCTTCTCGCCCAACCACTTGCACCAGTGACCCATTTCCATCACATCTGCTCCAGTCCCTTTCCCCTGCTGTCACCCCTCACCTAACTAAAATATTTAACCTCTCTCTCTCTTCTGGTATCTTTCCCTCCTTATTTAAGCATGCCATCATATATCCACTACTTAAAAAAACATCCCTCGACCACAACTGTGCCACTAACTATAGACCTGTCTCTAATGTTCCCTTCTGATCAAAACTGCTGGAACGCCTGGTCCACACCCATCTGATCCGCTATCTCTCTGGTAACTCTCTTCTCGACCCTCTCCAATCCGGTTTCCGCTCTCTACACTCTACTGAAACTGCCCTCACTAAAGTCTCTAATGATCTACTAACAGCTAAATCTAACGGTCACTACGCCATGCTAATTCTCTTGGATCTCTCTGCAGCATTTGATACGGTGGATCATCAGCTCCTCCTCACTATGCTCCGCTCCATCGGCATCAAGGACACCGTTCTCTCCTGGTTTTCCTGCTATCTCTCTGACCGCTCCTCCACTATATCTTTTGCTGGCTCCTCCTCCTCTCATCTTTCCCTTACTGTTGGGGTTCCTCAAGGATTGGTTCTAGGCCCCCTCCTCTTCTCCTTGTACACTGCCCCTATTGGTAAAACAATCAGTAGATTTGGTTTCCAGTACCATCTCTATGCTGATGACACCCAATTATACACTTCTTCTCCTGACATCACACCAGACTTTCTAGAAAACACCGGCAATTGTCTAAACGCTGTCTCTAACATCATGTCCACACTATATCTGAAACTGAACCTGTGAAAGACTGAACTCCTTGTGTTTCCTCCCTCAACTAATGCACCTATACCCGACACTGCCATTTCCGTGTGTGGTTCTACTATTACTCCCCAGCAACATGCCCGCTGTCTTGGGGTCATACTTGACTCCGAGCTTTCATTCACCCCCCACATCCAATCACTGGCTCGCTCTTGTTATCTGCATCTCAAAAACATTTCTAGAATTCGACCTTTTCTTACCTTTGACTCTGCAAAAATTCTTACTGTTTCTCTCATTCATTCTCGTCTGGACTACTGTAAGTCTCTTCTAATCGGTCTCCCTCTTACCAAACTTTCCCCTCTCCAATCTGTCTTGAATGCTGCAGCCAGGATCATATTCCTCGCCAATCGTTACACTGATGCCTCTACCTTGTGCCAGTCCTTACACTGGCTACCCATCCATTCCAGAATCCAGTACAAACTTTTTGCCCTCACCCACAAAGCACTCCATGGCTCAGCACCACCCTACATCTCCTCCCTTGTTTCAGTCTACCACCCTACCCGTGCCCTCCGTTCTGCTGATGACCTGATGTTAGCATCCTCGATAATCAGAACCTCCTACTCCCGTCTCCAAGACTATACACGTGCTGCACCAATTCTTTGGAATGCACTTCCCAGATCAATACGAGTAGTCCCCAATCCCTACAATTTTAAGCGTGCCCTGAAAACTCATTTATTCAGACTGGCCTACCACCTCAACACATTAACCTAACTATCCCTGTGTGGCAATGTCAAAAGTTTTACCATAACCAGGTTCCCCGTATCATGCTCCCACATGCTTTATGCATCTATTAGCCCTCTGTGTCCGTACTGTTACACACTTAACATTATGACTGGTCCAAACAATCAGGGCAATTGTTACCACCCACCTTTCGTGTCTCCCCTTTTTCCCTTATAGATTGTAAGCTTGCGAGCAGGGCCCTCATTCCTCTTGGTATCTGTTATGATCTATGTGATTATTGTTATGCTGTAATGTCTATCGTCTGTACAAGTCCCCTCTGAAATGTAAAGTGCTGCGGAATATGTCGGCGCTATAGAAATAAAATTTATTATTATTATTATTATTATTACCGCATGGTGTGAACACCGCCACACGACACAGGATAAACATACAATGATGGTATATATTATACTAGGACTACAGTATATCATGTTATAATAGAGTTGACATGATTTATAGTAGCAGCTTGAGTTTTCATACACATTGGGTCTCACTGAAGTTAAAGAACTCACTAAGAGATCAATACCGGATCTCCATAAAAGTCCATGCTGCTGCGATAACTCACATGGAGCGTCGGCAGAATGACAATAGACATGACAATATACATTTCAGCACTTGACTGATTGGTTAGGTGAAGAGCATCATGCCACCTCCTCCTTGTACATACAGCTGGAGACACACCACCCCCAGCACTGTCCCAAGTTAATGCATAGCCACATAGAGAAAGTTCATTCTGTACCTCCCAGTGGTTCATTCCACCTCAGCAAAAATCAGAGCAGTCAGAGAAGAGACTATAGGCAGACATGAGAGCTGCTTACTGATGCAAAAAGCCCTGTTGCAATCTCTCAGTTACCCTTGACATCTGCAAGCATGATTGCAAACTACTGCAACCTGACACAAGATTACTGGGTCATGTATTATGATGTTAGACCACCTAGGATACCAATTACTCTATTGTGGCAGTGGACCAGGGGGGCACATGCCATCCTCCATGGCCTAAATTCTTTCAGATCAAATGATCTATGGTCTCTAATACATCCGCATGCACTGCTTTAAAAAAAATATAAAAATACTGATGTTTTGGAATAACACCCCAACACTTTTCCATAGATTCAATAAGTAACCTCTCCACCTGTTTAAGATACCACATATTTTTTGACAGACTGTTAATAAAGAGGTTTTAGTAAGAAATAAGGAACCTTACTTACAAGATGTACTTTTTTGTGCTTCCTTAGAGCTTCTCTTTGCATGATTTTTCTGCTTCCTTAGAGCTTCTCATTGCATGATGATTGCCACATAAAGAGACGGCTCAAAAGATTGTCTTGGTGTTTCAGCACTTCCACACTGAAGCTAAAATTCTAATAACTATATGTTTTTTAACTGGTTCAACCTCCCTCTCAGATTGACTTGATGACTAGGATGTAAGAAATTTCCACTCTTGAACATCTAATTAATATTATTATTTATTATTATAGCGCCATTTATTCCATGGCGCTTTACATGTGAGGAGGGGTATACATGTGGCGCCCCTGAGAATTCAGTTGCCATAGAGGTACTGCATCTCCTCCTGAGGTGTGGTGCCCCACCATCCAGGTAGGTTGGAGGCTCCTGACCACGCTCCAACACCTGCATCACACACAACACAGTAGTTCAGCAAAGCCACATTGCGGCTCCCTGCTTGGAGTGTAGCAGAGCACCTTTGGTGCTGGAGGCGAGTGGAGTTAGAATACTTAAAAGAGCGGGAAGGTTTAGGATTTCAGGTCAGTCAGTCAGTCAGCCAGCAGTGGAGAGTGAGGAGAGAAGATCCCTGAGAGAGAGGGATGGAGGAAGGAGGTGCTGCAGCAGACCTCAGTGACCTGGGTCTGCTGGCACGGGAAAGGAAAGAAGGAGAAAGACATTGAACAGAAACCTGATCTTCCATAAGAAGGAGAGACTAGTACGGAACGAAGGAGTAAAAGGGAACAGAGGACGTGGGTTAGGAGAGAATCCTGCCTAGAAGTTCTAATCCCAAGGCCGGGGCCCGGTCCCCGAGGTTGTATGGATACTAATGGTCCTACAGCAGACACCGGTGGAGTAGTGAACGGTAAATGCACTACTCCCATCTAAGACTTGGGGGCACAACAGCAACTTGGATAGTGAGCCGGGACTCAGGAGTAAGGTGT
Source organism: Dendrobates tinctorius (assembly GCF_039654945.1). Classification (NCBI taxonomy): domain Eukaryota; kingdom Metazoa; phylum Chordata; class Amphibia; order Anura; family Dendrobatidae; genus Dendrobates; species Dendrobates tinctorius. Next base: position 63,149,004 of record NW_027361728.1, read on the forward strand.
CCCCGAAGCAGGCTACAGCTGTCTTCCGTACAAGTATGGTTCTAGGGAACATCTGTCAGGAGGAACTCCAGTGTAACTCAGTACTAGGAGTACTTCACACCAAAGGTGCTATAAGAGGAGACGTTCAGAAAGGTACATGTTGGCGGAGTGTTGGAAGGGAGCATTCCATCTGACCTGGGGGTTGACTGAGTCCCTGACCCGGAGGACACAGCACGGAGGCAGGCACCTGTGTGTACTACAGACTGTGAGTAAAGCTTTGGAACTACATGCCCTGGTGTCCTCCACTTATTCCTGCGCTAACATACCCTGTACCACTACATCGGGGTACCAGCTTCTACACCACCTGTGCCTCTCCTCTACCTCTACATCTACACTGCCCTGGGACTACAGCTCCACCTGTGGGGAGCTACACCATCTTGGCTGCACCACACCACCAGTCCCAGAGGATCTGCATGCAGCGTCGGCTTAACATCTCACTTAGAATCATAGAATCATAGAATCGTAGAGTTGGAAGGGACCTCCTGGGCCATCTGGTCCAACCCCCTGCTCAAAGCAGGATTCGCTAAATCATCCCAGTCAGATGTCTGTCCAGCCTCTGTTTGAAGACTTCCATTGAAGGAGAACTCACCACTTCTCGTGGCAGCCTGTTCCACTCATTGATCACTCTAACTGTCAAAAAGTTTTTTCTAATATCTAATCTGTGTCTCCTCCCATTCAGTTTCATCCCATTGCTTCTAGTCTTTCCTTGTGCAAATGAGAATAAAGTTGATCCTTCTACAATGTGACAGCCCTTTAGATATTTGTAGACAGCAATTAAGTCTCCTCTCAGTCTTCTCTTTTGCAAACTAAACATTCCCAAATCCTGCAACCTTTCCTCATAAGACAGGGTTTGCAGACCGGTCACCATTCTGGTCGCTCTTTTCTGAACTTGCTCCAGTTTGTTGATGTCTTTTTTAAAATGTGGTGCCCAAAACTGGACACAATATTCCAGATGAGGTCTGACCAAAGAGGAGTAGAGGGAAATAATGACTTCACGTGATCTAGACTGTATGCTTCTGTTAATACATCCTAGAACTGCATTTGCCTTTTTTGCTGCTGCATCACACTGTTGACTCATATTCAGTCTGTGATCTATTAGTATACCCAAGTCTTTTTCACATGTGCTGTCACTTAGCCCTATTCCTCCCATTCTATATATGCTTTTTTCATTTTTATTGCCCAGATGTAGTACTTTGCATTTCTCCCTGTTAAAAACCATTCTGTTAGTTACTGCCCACTTCTCCAGTTTATTTAAATCTTTTTGAATCCTCTCTCTCTCTTCTCTAGTATTAGCTATCCCTCCTAGCTTTGTGTCATCAGCAAATTTAATCAGTTTACCCTCAATTCCTTCATCTAAATCGTTGATAAAGATGTTGAACAATACAGGGCCCAGGACAGAGCCCTGTGGTACCCCACTTGAGACATTCTTCCAACTGGATGTGCAGCCATTTACGACCACTCTTTGGGTCCGATCACTAAGCCAGCTATGAATCCACCTAACAGTTGCCTTGTCCATTCCATACTTAGTCATTTTTTCAATAAGGATTGTATGAGAGACTTTGTCAAATGCTTTGCTGAAGTCAAGATATACTATATCTACAGCATTTCCTTGATCCACCCAATCAGTGATACCGTCATAGAAGGAAATTAAGTTAGTCTGACATGACTTATTAGTTACAAACCCATGCTGACTCTGTTTGATCACTTCATTCTTATCCAGGTATTGACTTACATGTTGTTTAATAATTTGTTCAAAGATCTTTCCTGGTATAGAAGTCAGACTCACCGGCCTATAGTTGCCTGGGTCCACCTTCTTCCCCTTTTTGCCGAACACCACAGGTGGCATCACAAACTATTCATTTAAACAGCTACATTCCACCATTCAAACTTCTCCCCCATTAATTGGGTGCCCAGGGCCACGGATCGGGTCACCGCTGCTGTGACACAGCCCTGTTATGAATGAGTCACCGAAGGAGGAAAAAACAAAAATACAAGCTAAGTCCAGAAAACTGGAGAGGTTGGTAGATATCGGATTGCAGACCCCTGATCCTATCCACAATAACTAACAGTAGCCGTGGGGGGTTCCTACGATGCCCTAGACCCCTCGATCACAGCCGGAGAACTAAATAGGCCTAAAGAAAGAAAGGGGAAATCTAAACTGCCCCAGAGCAGACCCCAAAGCAATAGGCAGCTCCCAACCAATAATGATGGTGAAGCAAGATGAAAACACTAACACAGATAGAAAGATAGGTTGAGCAAACGATGGGGCCCAAGCTAACTAAAAAGGACAGGATAGAAAAGCTGCTGTCTGCAATCCGTAAAAAACCCTACCAAAAAATGTCCCAACCATCTGATAGGAAAAACAGGCCCTGAAGTTGCTAGGACTTCAAAAAGACTATATCAGCACTCAGGTAAATTCTGAAGACAGAGCAAAGAGACAAACTGATCAGAGACAAAAATGGAACTCAGCACACCCCCGACCGGGGATGGCTGAACTCCAAAAAACAAGGTAAACAAAACTAATAAGTTCAAGAGCAGAGCAAAAACTTATCTTTGGGAAGCAGGAATCAGACTGGTCTCCAAGAATCCAGCAGAGAAATCACCAGCGACTCAGAAGGGCGTCAGCTGCCTTATATCCAGTCAGAATTTCCTGTTACCCAGTCATCATCTACCAGATCAGGTGTTTGGTAATCAACCTCACTACCTTCCTTCACCAGAAGAGGGAGTTCATCAGACATCGACGGTGAAGGGGAAAATGAACTCACAACAGTACCTCCCCCTTGAGGAGGGGTCACCGAACCCTCATCCAGGCCAACAGGTCGATCAGGATGGGCCCGATGAAAGGCACGAACCAATCTTTCGGCATGAATATCGGATGCAGGGACCCAAGAATTATCCTCCTGGCCATAACCCTTCCATTTAACCAAATACTGGAGTCTCCGTCTAGCCAGGCGAGAATCCAGTATCTTCTCAACCTCATATTCCACATTACCTTCAACCAATACCGGGTCAGGAGGTGCCACCACAGGAGCTACTGGCTCAACAAACCTCTTCAACAGAGACTTATGAAACACGTTATGGATCTTAAATGTGATAGGAAGAGCCAATCGAAAAGAGACTGGATTAAGAATCTCCAAAATCTTGTAAGGTCCAATAAATCTAGGTTTAAACTTTGGAGAATCCACCTTCATAGCGATATTCTTTGATGACAACCAAACCATATCACCCACCTTAAACTGGGGACCAATGGTCCTACGCCGGTTTGAAAACCGCTGGGCCTTTTCCTGGGAGAGAGACAACTTATCCACCACTTGGTACCAGATCTGGTGCATTCTCTCCACCACAGTGTCAACACCTGGGCAGGCAGAAGGCTCCACCTGCCCTGAAGAGAATCGAGGATGAAACCCAAAGTTACAAAAAAAGGTGACATCAAAGTGGCAGAACTAGCTCTATTATTTAAAGCAAATTCGGCCAAGGGCAAAAATGAAACCCAATTATCCTGATCAGCAGAAATAAAACATCTCAAATACGACTCCAAAGTCTGGTTTGTTTTCTCCATCTGCCCATTGGTCTGAGGTCAATATACAGCAAAAATGCCAATAGTAATCAGGGATTGACAATGAATTCTCACCCAACAATGTATAATGTATAACAGCAAGTAAGATAAAATATAACTTTTAATACATAACTCTAAAATAATCAAACCTAAAGTGTCACCAAAAGTGATTAAAACGAGATGCCCATACATTGGGTAATCCCCAAAGGATAATTGAATGCACCCAAAAGCATCAGATAGGAGTATAGAATGCAGTTAATGTAATAACCAAGCAGCAATCTATATATATTGGATACAGCATAAAAAATAGCAAAATGCCATAGCCAATTGCACTCATATGTTTATATACTGGCTAAACCAAAGAAAGGGGGAAGAGGTTTAGCCACAAATAGATGAGAATAATAATAAAAGGAACAATCTCACCAATATTTTGCAGACGGTCAGTAGTCTCCAGGGATACTCATCATACATATGGATAGGCAGCAGTGGGAGTACAATACCCTGTGACAGCAGATAGTATTGAGAGCAGGAGGATGTATCACTTAGCTTTAGCACTGTGGCACTTTTGAACAAGTTAGTCCCCTGAAGAATTACTTGGATGAAACGCGTTGGGACTCTCCTTGAAGGGAAAGTGTAGGGCTTGTGCAATTTAGGGCTAGCTGTGGACTGCCCTTGTCAGGGCAGGAGTCTGGGGATCAGATAATGGTCAGCTTATGAGGGTTGTGACAGGGTATTGTACTCCCACTGCTGCCTATCCATATGTATGATGAGTATCCCTGGAGACTACTGACCGTCTGCAAAATATTGGTGAGATTGTTCCTTTTATTATTATTCTCATCTATTTGTGGCTATGAACCTCTTCCCCCTTTCTTTGGTTTAGCCAGTATATAAACATATGAGTGCAATTGGCTATGGCATTTTGCTATTTTTTATGCTGTATCCAATATATATAGATTGCTGCTTGGTTATTACATTAACTGCATTCTATACTCCTATCCGATGCTTTTGGGTGCATTCAATTATCCTTTGGGGATTACCCAATGTATGGGCATCTCGTTTTAATCACTTTTGGTGACACTTTAGGTTTGATTATTTTAGAGTTATGTATTAAAAGTTATATTTTATCTTACTTGCTGTTATCCATTGGTCTGAGGGTAAAACGCAGAGGAGAAGGTCAGCTGAATTCCCAGCTTGGAACAGAAAGTCCTACAAAATCTAGACACAAACTGAACACCTCTGTCAGATACAATGTTCTCAGGAATCCCGTGCATGCGAACCACCTGTTGCAAAAACAAGGGCACCAACTCTGAGGAAGATGGCAACTTAGGGAGTGGTACAAGATGGACCATCTTAGAGGATCTATCACAAATCCCCCAAATAACAGTCATTCTCTGAGAGACAGGCATATCAGAGATAAAATCCATTGAAATATGGGTCCATGGCCTCCTGGGCACCGGCAAAGGCATCAACAACCCACTAGAGCGAGAACAAGGTTTAGACCGAGAGCAAGTCCCACAGGACTGCACAAAATTCCTGACATCACGAGACAAGGCAGGCCACCAAAAAGACCGACTCACCAAATCGCTAGTACCAAAAATACCTGGATGACCAGCCAATGCAGAGCAATGAACTTCAGACATCACTCTCTTCCTCCACTGGTCAGGAACATACAATTTTCCAATGGGACAACGCTCAGGTTTGTCCTCCTGAAACTCTTCCAGAGCACGTCTCAAATCGGGCGAGATGGCAGAAAGAACTACCCCCTCACCTAAGATGGTAGCAGGCTTGGTCACAACAGGAGAATCAGCAAAGAAACTCCTAGAGAGGGCGTCTGCCTTGACATTCTTAGTGACCGGAAGAAAAGAGACCACAAAATCAAAACGTGTGAAAAACAAGGCCCACCTAGCCTGTCTAGGATTCAAGCGTTTGGCCGACTCCAGGTAAATCAAATTCTTGTGGTCAGTACGGACCACGACTTGATTTTTAGCTCCCTCCAATCAATGTCTCCACTCCTCAAATGCCCATTTCATGGCTAACAGTTCCCGATTCCCCACATCATAGTTACGTTCGGATGGGGAGAACTTTCGGGAAAAGAAAGCACAGGGATTCATTTTAGATGTTACAGGATCTTTTTGGGACAAAACAGCTCCTGCAGCAATCTCAGAAGCGTCCACCTCTACCTGAAACTGGAGTGAGACATCAGGTTGCCGCAAAACCGGAGCAGAAGTGAACCTTCGCTTCAGCTCCTGAAAGGAAGAAACAGCCTCCGGAGACCAATTCAGCACATCAGCACCCTTCTTAGTCAAATCAGTCAATGGTTTGGCAATACCAGAAAAATTAGCTATAAATTTATGATAAAAATTAGCAAAACCCAAAAATTTCTGGAGGGCCTTCAAAGAAGTGGGCTGAACCCAATCATAAATGGCCTGTACCTTGGCCGGGTCCATTTCAATAGCTGACGGAGACAAAATAAATCCCAAAAATGAAATCCTCTGTACACCAAAAAGGCATTTCGATCCCTTGACATACAGGGAATTCTCCCTCAAAATCTGGAACACAGTCCGAACATGTTCCACATGAGAGTCCCAATCCTTGGAAAAGATCAAAATATCATCCAGGTAGATGATCAAAAATGTATCCACCAAGTCTCGGAAAATATCATTCATGAAGCACTGGAAGAAAGAAGGGGCATTAGTGAGCCCAAAAGGCATCACCAGGTACTCAAAATGTCCCTCCGGAGTATTAAACGCCGTCTTCCATTCATCCCCATGCTTAATGCGAATAAGATTATACGCCCCCCTGAGGTCAAGCTTTGTAAACCAGTAAGCACCTTTAACTCTATAGAATAGATCAGAAATCAGGGGTAACGGATACTGATATTTAACAGTAATTTTGTTGAGGGAACGATAGTCAATACAAGGCCTTAATGACCCATCTTTCTTAGCCACGAAAAAAAAAACAGCACCTAAGGGTGAAGAGGATGGTCTAATATGACCCTTCTCCAACGACTCCTTAATATAGGATCGCATAGCCTCGTGCTCGAGTACAGATAAATTGAAAAGTCGACCCTTGGGAAATTTACACCCAGGGCTCAGCTCAATTGCACAGTCATACAGTTGTGGCCAAAAGTATTGACACCCCTGCAATTCTGTTAGATAATACTCAGTTTCTTCCTGAAAATGATCGCAAACACAAATTCTTTGGTATTATTATCTTCATTTAATTTGTCTTAAATGAAAAAACACAAAAAGAATTGTCCTAAAGCCAAATTGGATATAATTCCACACCAAACATAAAAAAGAGGGTGGACAAAAGTATTGGCACTGTTCGAAAAATCATGTGATGCTTCTCTAATTTGTGTAATTAACAGCACCTGTAACTTACTTGTGGCACCTTACAGGTGTTGGCAATAACTAAATCACACTTGCAGCCAGTTGACATGGATTAAAGTTGACTCAACCTCTGTCCTGTGTCTTTGTGTGTGCCACATTGAGCATGGAGAAAAGAAAGAAGACCAAAGAACTGTCTGAGGACTTGAGAAACTAAATTGTGAGGAAGCATAAGCAATCTCAAGGCTACAAGTCCATGTCCAAAGACCTGAATGTTCCTGTGTCTACCGTGCGCAGTGTCATCAAGAAGCTTAAAGCCCATGGCACTGTGGCTAACCTCCCTAGATGTGGACAGAAAAGAAAAATTGACAAGAGATTTCAACGCAAGATTGTGCGGATGTTGGATAAAGAACCTCGACTAACATCCAAACAAGTTCAAGCTGCCCTGCAGTCCGAGGGTACACCAGTGTCAACCCGTACTATCCGTCGGCGTCTGAATGAAAAGGGACTGTATGGTAGGAGACCCAGGAAGACCCCACTTCTTACCCCGAGACATAAAAAAGCCAGGCTGGAGTTTGCCAAAACTTACCTGAAAAAGCCTAAAACGTTTTGGAAGAATGTTCTCTGGTCAGATGAGACAAAAGTAGAGCTTTTTGGGCAAAGGCATCAACATAGAGATTACAGGAGAAAAAAAGAGGCATTCAAAGAAAAGAACACGGTCCCTACAGTCAAACATGGTGGAGGTTCCCTGATGTTTTGGGGTTGCTTTGCTGCCTCTTGCACTGGACTGCTTGACCGTGTGCATGGCATTATGAAGTCAAAAGACTACCAACAAATTTTGCAGCATAATGTAGGGCCCAGTGTGAGAAAGATGGGTCTCCCTCAGAGGTCGTGGGTCTTCCAGCAGGACAATGACCCAAAACACACTTCAAAAAGCACTAGAAAATGGTTTGAGAGAAAGCACTGGAGACTTTTAAGGTGGCCAGCAATGAGCCCAGAGCTGAATCCCATAGAACACCTGTGGAGAGATCTAAAAGTGGCAGTTTGGAGAAGGCACCCTTCAAATATCAGGGACCTGGAGCAGTTTGCCAAAGAAGAATGGTCTAAAATTCCAGCAGAGCATTGTAAGAAACTCATTGATGGTTACCGGAAGCGGTTGGCCGCAGTTATTTTGGCTAAAGGTTGTGCAACCAAGTATTAGGCTGAGGGTGCCAATACTTTTGTCTGGCCCATTTTTGGAGTTTTGTGTGAAACTATCAGTGTTTTTTCTTTTTGCTTCATTCTCTTTTGTGTTTTTTAATTTAAGACAAATTAAATGAAGATAATAATACCAAAGAATTTGTGCTTGCAATCATTTTCAGGAAGAAACTGAGTATTATCTGACAGAATTGCAGGGGTGTCAATACTTTTGGCCACAACTGTAACTCCTATGAGGAGGCAAAGACGCAGACTCATTCTCACTAAATACATCATAATAATCAGCCAAATAGTCAGGAACATCATGCGACTGGGGAGAGGTGGAGAAAACAGGAGCATCACTAAGGGCACACCGACAACCCCAACTCACCACAGACACAGATTTCCAATCCAAAACTGGATTATGGATTTGCAACCAGGGAAACCCCAGAACAATGGTATCATGCAAATTATGCAACACCAAAAATCTGCAATTCTCTTGATGGTCTGGGGCGACCCGCATTACCACCTGGGTCCAAAACTGAGGTTTATTCTTCGCCAAAGGAGTAGCATCAATACCCCTCAAAGGGATAGGTGTCCGCAGAGGTGTCATAGGAAATCCATAACGTTTAGCAAAATCCAAGTCCATCAGGTTCAGAGCTGCTCCCGAATCCACAAAAGCCTTAGCGGAAAATGTGGACAGGGAGCAGATCAGAGTAATTGCCAGAAGAAACTTAGGTTGAACACCACCCACAGCAAATGTGTGTGCAAAACGTTTCTCTCGTTTAGGGCAGACAGAAATAATATGCAAGGCATCACCACAGAAGAAACACAGCTTATTACGTCTTCTGAACTCCTGACGTTGCTCCCTAGACAAAACTCTATCACATTGCATAGGTTCAGACATTTGTTCAACAGGTGGCAACATCTCTCATGCAGTTTTGCGTTCACGCAAACGACGATCAACCAGAATGGCTAATGACATAGAATCGTCAAGACCAGAGGGAACAGGAAATCCCATCATAGTATCTTTTACAGTTTCTGACAAACCCTTCCAAAAGAGAGCTGCCAAGGCACCATCATTCCAGGTAGTAAGGACCGCCCACTTTTGGAATTTTTGACAGTACAACTCTGCAGAATCCCGACCCTGGCTCAATGCCAACAGGGCCTTTTCAGCCTGATCAATAGCATTAGGTTCATCATACAACAACCCCAAGGCTTGAAAAAATGCATTCACATTAGTAAGAATAGGATCATCAGGTTTCAAAGAAAACGCCCAATCCTGGGGATCGCCGCGCAGCAAAGAGATGACAATTTTAACCTGCTGCGCGGAGCTCCCTGACGAGTTAGGCTTTAAGGCAAAAAATAATTTACAATTATTCTTAAAATTGAAAAATTTAGACCGATCCCCAAAAAACACATCAGGAGTATAAGGATCTTTGGTTCAGCAGCATGTGAATGAGCAAGATAGGTGGAAATTCCCCGCACTTCAGCAATGAGCTGCTCCACACGATCAGACAATTGCTTCATCTCCATTGAGAGAGAAAAAAAAAATTCCCCCTACGGCCTCAGAGACATAGAGGAAAAAATATACACGCAAAAAAAAAAAAAATTCTGACAAACTCTTTTTTTTTTTTTACAATTCTTTTCTGCTATTGAGTACCCTACGATCTGCGGTATGGCTGGTGATTCTGTTATGAATGAGTCACCGAAGGAGGAAAAAACAAAAATACAAGCTAAGTCCAGAAAACCGGAGAGGTTGGTAGCTATCGGATTGCAGACCCCTGATCCTATCCACAACAACTAAGAGTAGCCGTGGGGGGTTCCTACGATGCCCTAGACCCCTCGATCACAGCCGGAGAACTAAATAGGCCTAAAGAAAGAAAGGGGAAATCTAAACTGCCCCAGAGCATACCCCAAAGCAATAGGCAGCCCCCAACAAATAATGACGGTGAAGCAAGATGAAAACACTAACACAGATAGAAAGATAGGTTGAGCAAACGATGGGGCCCAAGCTAACTAAAAAGGACAGGATAGAAAAGCTGCTGTCTGCAATCTGTAAAAAACCCTACCAAAAAATGTCCCAACCGTCTGATAGGAAAAACAGGCCCTGAAGTCGCTAGGACTTCAAAAAGACTATATCAGCACTCAGGTAAATTCTTAAGACAGAGCAAAGAGACAAACTGATCAGAGACAAAAATGGAACTCAGCACACCCCCGACCGGGGATGGCTGAACTCCAAAAAACAAGGTAAACAAAACAAAACTAATAAGTTCAAGAGCAGAGCAAAAACTTATCTTTGGGAAGCAGGAATCAGACTGGTCTCCAAGAATCCAGCAGAGAAATCACCAGCGACTCAGAAGGGCGTCGGCTGCCTTATATCCAGTCAGAATTTCCTGTTACCCAGTCATCATCTACCAGATCAGGTGTTTGGTAATCAGCCTCACTACCTTCCTTCACCAGAAGAGGGAGTTCATCAGACATCGACGGTGAAGGGGAAAATGAACTCACAACACATCCCGCCGACACCGACCCGGTACCGAGTACCCCACGGTCCTGGGAGGGCGACTCATACTTGGCGTCACGAACAGGATGACGAGACCCGATGCCATCGGGTTCTGTGTGCCTAAGACTTAAAATTTTTGAAAATGTGTAGAAGACCCAATTTGATAGACTGTGAAATGAATGTTAAAAATGGCCGCTGGCGAGGTGAAGAAGGACGTGACAACTTGGGAGGTCCTAAGAAAAGACAGTGAACTGTCCTGGGCCTCCCCTACCTGATTTACTATGCGATAGCGACATGGCCCACCCCCCGAGGGGTTCGTATACTGGCTTGGTATGGAGGAGCTGGAAGAAGATGCCGCCCCAAGAAGGAGGTGTGGAAGCCAGTGGCGGGAAAAGAGTCGAGACAGGAAGAAGAACGCCAGAACTCCATCTTGGAAGGAGATGGGAGGAGGCCTGCGGAGCGCGAGGAGGTTATGCTGGATCTCCCCGGCGCCATGGCTGAAGGCTCCAACCCAGAGTCCGAGATGAACCGCCAGCAGCTGGAGGACGAAATAGCCCAGCTGGCGCGCCGCCTGCAACTGAGGCAGGAAGCGCTATGGACTTTGAATCTGCTGCACGCCCAGGAGGGGCCTACACCTGCGGTACCCGCAACACCGGTACCTGCCGCTGCTGCACCGGATCTTTTCCAGGCAGACCTTGTGGAGTCTGCAACCGCTGCCATACCACCAGCAGCGTATAGTGTTCCCTCTCTGCCGCTACCACCGAAGGAGTTGTACAAGGCCCTGGGAGCCGAAGCGGAGGAAGAAAAGCTCCCATCCGGACCTGACGCGGCCGCGCCGGTCCCTCCAGAGGCCCCTGTAGACCCGGAGCTGCCATTAGCTCCACTGCTGTCCCCGGTATCCCACAGAAAGGCGTCCACCGCCATTATGCCTGCACCAGAGCAGAGACCGCACCGCCGGGAGGCGCCAGGTATATACCCCGGCCCTCCCAATGGGTTGCCCCCTGAATTCACGTTGTCAGCGGCTGGCTTGCGGGAACTTGAAATGGGGCAGTTGGAAGAATCAGCTGGGGACACTAGGCTGTTGGAAATGGGGAGGTGGAAGAGGTCCCTACAGAGAAGGTACGGCTGGAGCAGGCGCGCACGATCCGGCATCTTCAGGGCTGGGAGGAGTCTAGGTTGCTTTGGAATAGTGACATCAGGATCCCTTGGCTGCAAAGCCCCCGCGTAGCCGCCTACCAACGCCAACAGGCCGCAGCCTCCCTGGATGTTAGGCCCTACACCAGGGCAGCAGAACCACCCACCAATGGAGAACAGCTGATGGGCATTGATATGCATCATGGGTTCCCTTTACCACAACTTCAGTGCCCTAGGCAGCAATCGCACCAGCTGTTACCACTATGCCCTATGGCAAGCAACCAGCGACAGGATGAAGACACCCAAAGTTTCTCCCCTGGAAGCAGTTCCAGTAACCAGTTTCCAGAAAACCCAGGAGGAGACCACCACTTGCAAAATAAATAACTCTCGTTACCCAGGAGGGTATTTGCACCATTGTGCCTTTTGTTTCCTATTTTTTTGATCATCATGGTTTAGTTTTGTTTTTCCAGTTGCTGCCCAGTTGTAATGGCAGCTTTCACACTTGAACTGCAGAGATCATGAACGCTGAATGGTCCAGAACTGTTATTGTACATAGTTTGCACCTATTTAGGTGTCCTCTCTTGGTTTTACATAGACACTTTGCGAAGATAATGTCTACCTCCTTTGAAGCATGACTCCAATCAAAGGACACTGCAAGAGATCCTGGCTGGGAGCGGTGTCCAGCACTTACAAGAATGATAGCACTTACAAGAATTATAGAAAGTTTTAATGTGAAGTATTTGATAATGTGTTTTATGATAGCTTTCATATAAGATGTAGGAATGTTTTAATAAAGAGATGAGAGATTTGAATAAAGAATGAAGGTTTGGAAAATGTAGGCGATGAACCAGGCATCAGCGGTTATCACTTTAAGCTAATGACAGAAGGGTAGAAAATGTGAAAAAGGAAAGATGATGAAGAAATAGGTTGATGATGAAACTTGCACTTTGGAATTAAGACTTTAGATAGTTTACTAAGAATTGTTTGCAATGTTCAAGGATGAGTGCCTCTCATATTGAGAAGATTAGTATAAGAAATGTATATTCAGCAATATAAAAAATTGTATGTTCCTGTATTGTTAACTCTGTTTGACTTGCAGCCCGCGGACATGCTGTGTTTAACAGGGGGAATGTGGCGCCCCTGAGGATTCAGTTGCCACAGAGATACTGCACCTCCTCCTGAGGTGTGGTGCCCCACCATCCAGGTAGGTTGGAGGCTCCTGACCACGCTCCAACACCTGCATCACACACAACACAGTAGTTCAGCAAAGTCACATTGTGGCTCCCTGCTTGGAGTGTAGCAGAGCACCTTTGGTGGCTCCCTGCTTGGAACACGAAACATGCTGGGAGGCGGGTGGAGTTAGAATACATAAAAGAGCAGGAAGGTTTAGGATTTCAGGTCAGTCAGTCAGTCAGCAGTGGAGAGTGAGGAGAGAAGATCCATGAGAGAGAGGGATGGAGGAAGGAGGTGCTGCAGCAGACCTCAGTGACCTGGGTCTGCTGGCACGGGAAAGGAAAGAAGGAGAAAGACATTGAACAGAAACCTGATCTTCCATAAGAAGGAGAGACTAGTACAGAACGAAGGAGTAAAAGGGAACAGAGGAAGTGGGTTAGGAAAGAACCCTGCCTAGAAGTTCTAAGCGCAAGGCCGGGGCCCGGTCCCCGAGGTTGTATGGATACTAATGGTCCTACAGCAGACACCGGTGGAGTAGTGAGCTGTAAATGCACTACTCCCATCTAAGACTTGGGGGCACAACAGCAACTTGGATAGTGAGATGGGACTCAGGAGTAAGGAGTCCCCGAAGCAGGCTACAGCTGTCTGCCGTACAAGTATGGTTCATGCCCTGGTGTCCTCCACTTATTCCTGCGCTAACACACCCTGTACCATTACATCGGGGTACCAGCTTCTACACCACCTGTGCCTCTCCTCTACCCCTACATCTACACTGCCTGGGACTACAGCTCCACCTGTGGGGAGCTACACCATCTTGGCTGCACCACACCACCAGTCCCAGAGGATCTGCATGCAGCATCAGCTTAACATCTCACTTGCCAAACACAACAGGTGGCATCACAAACTATTCATTTAAACAACTACATTCCACCATTCAAACTTCTCCCCCATTAATTGGGCACCCAGGGCCACGGACCGGGTCACCGCTGCTGTGACACATCTCGCCGACACCGGCCCGGTACCGAGTACTCCACGGCCCTGGGAGGGTGACCCATACATAATTAAAACAAGTACTGTAATCTTAAACAATATAAGTCCTGGTACAGGAGGAGAGAGGACCCTGCCCGCGAGGGCTCACAGTCTACAAGGGTGGAGTGAGGATATAATAGGCGAGGGCAGAGCTGGTCATGCAGTTTGGTTGATTGGTGGTTACTGCAGGTTGTAGGCTTGTCGGAAGAGGTGAGTCTTCAGGTTCCTTTTGAAGGTTTCCACAGTAGGCGAGAGTCTGATATGTTGGGGTAAAGACTTCCAGAGTAGGGGGATGCGCGGGAGAAATCTTGTATGCGTTTGTGGGAAGAGGAGATAAGAGGGGAGTAGAGAAGGAGATCTTGTGAGGATCAGAGGTTGCATGCAGGTAATTACTGGGAGACATGGTCACAGATGTATGGAGGATCCAGGATGTCAATGGCTTTGTATGCCATGGTTAGGGTTTTGAACTGGAGTCTGGGTAATGGGGAGCCAGGGCAGGAATTGACAGAGGGGAGAGGACGGAGAATAGAGGGGGGACAGGTGGATGAGTCAGGCAGCAGAGTTTAGAATAGATCTCAGGGGTGCGAGAGTGATAGAGGGGAGGCCACAGAGCAGGAGGTTGCAGTAGTCAAGGCAGGAGATGATGAGGGCATGGACTAGGGTTTTTGCAGATTCTTGTTGAGGAATATACGGATCCGGGAAATATTTTTGAGTTGAAGTCGTCAGGAAGTTGAAAGGGCTTGGATATGGGGTTTGAAGGAGAGATCAGTGTCTAGGATTACCCCGGACAGTGAGCTTGTGGGACTGGGGAGAGTGGACCTTATTTGTGAGTCCTGTGATGCATATTTAATAGGCCACAATTCTTATAAGACATACCTCTCGATGAAACAAGAAACTCACTAAGGCCGGAGTTACACTACCGATAAAACAAGGCTGAGTGCTATGCAATTAAACATCCAATAGTACTCTGCTGAGTGTTATTCTATGAGGCATCTCAGATCTGCGATTATTTTCTCATTTGGATTCGGCCAGCGAGACTCGGCTCACTCGCACCCATACAAGTTTGTCGGACACAGTCCAGTCCGATATATGCCGAGACAAGCAATAGAGAAGATAGAGAAATTACTCTATCCGTTTTCCTCCACATCTGTGCTGCGATTCTCTCCTGCTAGAGGCTCGGAGTACAGAGCACTGACACTCAGATCACGCACGCAACAGAGTTTGAGCCAAGTGTCATTAGCATATCTCATTAAATGCCATACATTAGTCTGTTTCCAGCCTAACATCTATTATTTATACCCAATAACATATTTTGAAATTGATCAAAAAAGATTTGTAGGACTACAAGAGCATTGTGCATACAAATAACAAAAGACTGATTGTCATTTCCAAACAGAAACCAGGTGTGTACAGGTGCGAACTAAGAGTTGCCATCTCCATAAATAACCAACAAATAATGTTGCACTCTGTAGCACTATGTAAACACCTGTTTTCTGTTTGGAAGTGATGGATAGTCTATTGTTATTTGTATCCATAGGCCCTCTGACTGAGCACTCCACCCATCTGCCTATGGCTGAAGTGATGAGGAAGTATACTCGTTGCTCGGGTTTCCCGAGCATGCCCGGGTGTCTTACGAGTATTTTGGCGTGCTCGGAGATTTAGTTTTTGTTGACACAGCTGCATGATTTGCGGCTGCTAGACAGCCTGAACACATGTGGGGGTTCCCTAACAAACAGGCAATCCCCACATGTATCCAGGCTGTCTATCAGCCGCAAATCATGCATCTGCGTCGACAAAAACGAAATCTCCAAGCACACCAAAATACTCGAAGGACACCCAAGCAATGAGTATACTCGCTCATCACTATATGGCAGCTTTAATCATAGCAGGATCCTATGTACCCAAATAAATCCAGGCTTCAGCCTAGGAGAGAATTCACATTAGATAGGTTCCCAGCAACAAGAATTGCCTTATCGCGGCTGCGGGGTACACATGAATTGGGCAATTTATGCGCTAAGCATTCTCAATTTTCCCTATTTTCTAGAGCAGTAATGCAATTCATATATTTCATGTTTTCATGTTATAGTGCTACAGAGTGCAACTTTATTTGTTGGTTACCAAACCACTGTGAACTTCCTAATACTAACGACATCCCTAGTGCCTTTTCTGATCAATAGGCCGCTGCAACAGCATTTTATTGAGGTGCGACACACAAATTATGTGTCCTGCGAATCTATTTGTCCAACGCCATGTGTCACTTTGTCGGTCACTTTTAAATGTTATTTTTCTTCTACATTTGATAAGATCATTTGTTGCAAACAGATCTTACTGCTTTCAAAAGTAAGAGATTATCTGATGATGTGTGAGACCTACTCTCTTTCTTTATCGTAATGTACAGAATTAAAACATTTAAACTTCAGATGCCTTACAGACTGATTCTAAGTAACAAGAACTTAGGGCTAGGATTTTTTTTTTAGCTCTGTCTACTCTGAGCAAGAATTGCTTGATTCTTTTGAAAACCTTCAAAATGAGAACTCAATGGTGTAATTAGGAACTGCGTAATTCGCTAAATTCTGTTCTCCTTATGCTGACAGGTGAGACCTTTAACATGGATTGTCATTCATTTTATACCCTCTGGGCTAAAACTATGTGTAGCATGCGTTATTGTGCAATAATAACAAACCTTCGATCCTCCTTTTCTCTCTTCCCTATGTTTTCTTGTACTGTATGTGTATATGATGACTGTAGAAAATATATTTTTAATCTGACTCAGCCTAGTTCTTAAGAATTTGTCTCTAATTTAAAATTTCATATGCCACTTCCTTGCATCTCTTTATCTTTACCCAAAGTTAGTTTATCTCCCTCAAAATAGTCTAGTGGCAAAATGACACCCTGTGATTAACCCCTTAGTGACAGAGCCATTTTGCAGCTTAATGACCAGGCCACTGTCACTCTATGAGATTATAACTCTGTAACGCTTTATCGGATCCTGCTGATTCTGTGAATGTTTTTGGTGACATATTTTACTTCATGCTAGTGGTAAAATTTCTTTTATGTGACTTGTGTTTATTTATATAAAAAACGAAAATATGGCAAATTTTGAAAATTTTGCAATTTTCAAGCTTTAAATTTTTATGCCCTTAAATCAGAGAAATATGTCACACAAATTTCTTAATAAATAACATTTCCCACATGTCTACTTTACATCAACACAATTTTGGAAACAAAAATTTTTTTTTTGTTAGGAAGTTATAAGGGTTAAAAGTTGACCAGCGATTTCTCATTTTTAAAATAAAATTTACAAAACCATTTTTTTAGGGACCACATCATATTTAAAGTCATTTTAAGGGGTGTACATGACAGAAAATACCCAAAGGTGACACCATTCTAAAAACTGGACCCCTCAAGGTGCTCAAAACCATTCAAGAAGTTTATTAACCCTTTATGTGCTTCACATGAACTGAAGTAATGTGGAAGGAAAAAATTAACATTTAACTTTTTTAAATGTACTTCAGAACCAATTTTTTTTTTATTTTCACAAGTGTTAAAAGAGAAAGTGAACCACAAAATTTGTTCTGAGATTTCTCCTGAATATGCCGATACCCCTTATGTGGAGGGTAAACCACTTTTTGGGCGCACGGCAGAGCTCACAAGGGAAGGAGCGCTGTTTGACTTTTTCAATGCAGAATTGGCTGGAATTGAGATCGGACGCCATGTAGAATTTGGAGAGCCCCTGATGTGCCTAAAAAATGGAAACTCCCAACATGTGACACCATTTTGGAAACTAGACCCCATAAGGAACTTAACTAGATGTGTGGTGAGCACTTTGAACCTCCAAGTGCTTCACAGAAGTTTATAACGTAGAGCCATGAAAATAAAAAATAATTTTTTTTCCACAAAAGTGTTCTTTTCGCCTCCAAATTTTTATTTTTACAAGGGTAACAGGAGAACTTGGACCCCCAAAGTTGTTGTGCAATTTGTCCTGAGTACGCCCATACCCCATACGTGGGGGTAAACCACTGTTTGGGTGCATGGCAGACCTCAGTAGGGAATGAGCACCATTTGATTTTTTCAATGCAGAATTGGCTGGAATTGAGATTGGACGCCATGTCGCGTTTGGAGAGCCCCTGATGTGCCTATACAGTAGAAATCCCCCACAAATGACCCCATTCTGGAAAGTAGACCACCCAAGGAGCTTATCTAGGTGTGTAATGAGCACTTTGAACCCCCGAGTGCTTCACAGAAGTTTATAAACACAGAGCTGTGAAAATAAAAAAATCATTTTTTTCCTCAAAAATGATTTTTTAGCCCACTATTTTCTCTTTTCCCAAGGGTAGCAGGAGAAATTGGACCACAAAAATTGAGCAATTTGTCCTGAGTACGCTCATACCCTATATGTGGGGGGGAACCACTGTTTGGGCTCATGGGAGAGGTCAAAAGGGAAGGAGCGCCATTTTGGAATGCAGACTTGGATGGAATGTTCTGCGGGTGTCATGTTGCATTTGCTGAGCTCCTGATGTGCCTAGACATTAGAAACCCCCCACAAGTGACCCCATTTTGGAAACTAGACCCCCCCAAGGAGCTTATCTAGATGTGTAGTGAGCACTTTGAACATCCAAGTGCTTCACAGAAGTTTATAACGCAGAGCCGTGAAAATAAAAAATCTTTTTTTTCCTCAAAAGTGATTTTTTTAGCCTCCAATTTTTTTATTTTCACAAGGGTAACAGGAGAAATTAGACAGCAAAAGTTGGTGTACAATTTGTTCTGAGTGTGCTGATGCCCCATATGTTGGGGTAAACCACTGTGTGGGCACACATCTGGGCTCGGAAGGGAGGGAGCATCATTTGACTTTTAGAACGCAAAATTGGCTGGAATCAATGGTGGCGCCATGTCGCATTTGGAGACCCCCTGATGTGCCTAAATAGTGGAAAACCCTCAATTCTAGCCCCAACCCTAATCCCAACACACCCTTAACCCTAATCCCAACCCTAACCCTAATCCTAATCCCCAACACAAATCCTAACCCTAATCCCAACGTCACCCTAATCCTAACCCTAATTCCAACCCTAACCCTAATTCTAACCCTAATTCTAACCCTTCTGTGGTGTTGCTATCAGTGTGTCAAGAGTGGGAGAAGAGGGTTGCATTGACAATCAAACACAATGGGCTGCACTATGAACACATTTTATAAGTGGTCATAAACTTGTAAATAACTCATGAAAGAATAAAGTTACATTAAAACCAAGCACCCCATTGTTTTTCTTATGAAATTCTCAATAAGTTTGATGTGTCACATGACTCTCTTCCCAATGGAAAAAATAAAGTTGGATCCAAAATTGCCGACTTCAGCATGGCCGCCATGGCCATCACCTATCTTGAAAAGTTTCCCCCCCTCCCATATACTAATGTGCCACAAACAGGAAGTTGATATCACCGACCATTCAAATTTTATTTAGGCGTATCCATATAAATGGCCCACCCTGTATATTGTGATATATGTCAAACAAATGTCCTAAATAATTTTCACACCACCTCAATAACAATTATGAAAATACCATATCTACCACCATAAAATTTCAACAATGTTTATTACATGACAATATTCACAAAATTCATATTCAATAAGGAAAGTACACATAAAATAGCACCATGGGTACACGTAAAGAAACACATTGAGGATAAAAATATGTAGGACTAGTACCAACACTTTCTCAATGAGATTGGAGAAATTGAGCAAAAATCTCTATAGTTATTAGATTGGCACCACAAAAAATCTGATGCATATTATCAAGAAATATAAAATTCTGGTTACTGTGAATCAACACTAGACCTAGAATATTCCAATTGATCCAATCTCTACATAATGAGAATTAATTGTATCCACAGCAATGTGAATTCTAATACCAAAAGCAATGTTCCAAATCATCTGTATTTAATTGCTGCGATACAATAAAGGCACATAAAACAAGTCCAGAAAGGTGAGGAAAATTTCCATTACTGCAATACACTTGCTAGCCACCAAAATGTAAAGAGAATCCTTCACTTACATGTACAGTGCTTCTTAGATAAGCACCCAGAGCCTCCCCTGACAGCGCCGTTTCGCCACATAGGCTTCCTCCATGAGGGGCATGTGTGTTCTCTGCAGTGCCCGGCTTTAAATACACCTCCCTACAGCTGATCACAATATCAGCATCATGGGCTTCACAATGCGCATGCGCCGGTCCACTGACTTCCTCCGCACAAGAGACTTCCTGCTCACCACGCCGGGAACGCCAGCGTAAACACTGTACGTTGCCATAGAGAGCGGGGCGGAAAGTCATGAGGTTGTCATGACCCACGCATGCGCTACAGCCCAGCGCTGAGATCGCTGCAATGAGTACTAAATGTAACCAAGAAAACTATATAGAGTGGCCAGTGAATAATGGAACCACATATACTGTGAGCTAAAGGGATGATGTGAATACAAGTGATATACATACATCTTAATACAATATAAGGTCAACAATATCATATAAATATAAATATACATAATACCATTAAAATATATATAGCCATATTATAGCCATAATGTGTTTAATTACAACATATCATATGTTTTTAATTACAATATGTCATATATAAAAGGTGAATTTATAAAACCTAAAACACCAAATAAAATTATATTAATATTAAACAATGTAACTTATATAACGATTATTCCATATACAAAAATTGATGCCAAAGGTGCCTAAAAACACCAAATATACCATCCCAACACCCAATTATATTAATTCAACGACCAAACAATTATTCCACTAATATGCAGATAGGTCAAAATTGAGAAATCTTGTCGAACTCAATTAAATTCAATGATGATGGACCTATCTTCCATAGGATAATTTGCCGGAAGAATGCAGCATGCTGATGTTATTGTCTAGGCTGAATATAATAAAGAAAATAAAATAAAATAGAATTAATTACAAAGAAAACACACAACTAAAAACAGGATCCATAAAAATGGAAGATTGGAAAATTGGACTAATTCATCTATAAAAACGCACTGAAACCCATAGTTTCATTCAGACCCTGCAGGGCCATGGTACCCAGTAGATAAATCCATCGGCTCTCTTTTTGTGCAAGAATCTTACCGAGATTCCCTCCCCTACTATCTAAACATACTTGGTCAATAGCTTTGATCTTAAGACCTGAGGGGTCACACTCATGATATTGTTTAACCCCTTCCTGACATCAGACGTACTATCCCGTCCATGGGACCCGGGCCCCTATGCCCATGGACGGGATAGTACGTTTACCGCGATCAGCGGCGCCCACGTGGTGAGCGCCGCTGATCGCGGCCGGGTGTCAGCTGCTGCGGGGGGCTCCTTTCCTGCAGGCCCCCGAATCCAAGATGGCGACGGGGGCCTTCGGGGGCCTGCAGGAAGCTGGCTTCCTCAGTGCCTGCAAAGCGCAGGCATGAGGAAGCCTTGTGCACTGCCTGTGACAGATCGCTGATCTGTGATGTGACACATCAGCGATCTGTCACAGAACAGTGATGTCCCACCTGGGACTATTTAATAAAGTAAAAAAAAAATAAAAAAAGTGTTAAAATAATTTTAAAAAAATCGCCAAATAAATTACAAAAAAAAAAAAATATTCCCCCAAATAAATCCATTTTTTGAAAATAAAAAAAAAACAATAAAAGTACACATATTAGGTATCGCCGCGTCCGTAACGACCCGCCCTATAAAACTGTCCCATTAGTTAACCCCTTTAGCGAACCCCTTAAAAAATAAAAATAAAAAACGAAGCAAAAAATAATGATTTATTATCATACCGCCAAGCAAAAAGTGTAATAACGCGCGATCAAAAAGACGCATATAAATATCCATGGTACCGCTGAAAACGTCATCTTGTCCCGCAAAAAACGAGCCACAACACAGCATCATCAGAGGAAAAATAAAAAAGTTATAGCTCGCAGAATAAAGCGATACAAAAATATTTTTTTTTTTATATAAAATAGTTTTCATTGCATAAAACCGACAAAACATAAAAAAAGACCTAAATGAGGTATCGCTGTAACCGTACTGACCCGAAGAATAAAGCCGCTTTATCAATTTTACCGCACGCGGAATGGTGTAAACGCACCCCCCCAAAAGAAATTCATGAAACGCTGGTTTTTGTTTATTCTGCGTCCCAAAAATCGGAATAAAAAGCGATCAAAAAATGTCACGTGCCCGAAAATGGTACGAATAAAAACGTCAACTCGTCCCGCAAAAATACGGAAAAATTATAGCTCTCAATATGTGGTGATGCAAAAACTATTTTTACAATAAAAAGCGTCTTTTAGCGTGCGACAGCCGCCAAACATAAAAACCGCCATAAATAGTAAATCAAACCCCCCGTTATCACCCCCTTAGTTAGGGAAAAATAATAAAATAAAAAAATGTATTTATTTCCATTTTTTCCATTACGGTTAGGGTTAGGGCTAGGGTTAGGGTAGGGTTAGGGTTAGGGCTAGGGCTAGGGTTAGGGCTAGGGTTAGGGCTGAGATTAGGGTTAGGGGTGTGTTGGGGTTCGGGTTGGAGTTAGAATTGGGAGATTCCACTGTTTGGGCACATCAGGGGCTCTCCAAATGCAACATGGCGTCTGATTTCAATTCCAGCCAATTCTGAGTTGAAAAAGTCAAATGGTGCTCCTTCCCTTCCAAGCTCTGACATGCTGTCATGTCGGACGCTGTTCACACCACAGCGTCCGGCAGGCAGAGGTAGTTCCACCTCCAGCCACTATAGCCTCAGTGGCGCCGGCTTGATCTTCAGGCTCTCGGGGGTTAATCCTGCTGGAGACCAGGTTGGAAGGTTAGTCACGCCCACGGTCTTTAAATAGTCATACTGGCATATGGGTGTCGCCGATTATAGCTTGTGTTTTCATACCAAGTGGTTCCGGTCTGGAGTGGAGGTGTTGCAGAGAGAGAGATTCGTATCTGGTGTCGTATGATCCGTCGTTATCCTTTCTCCTTCCCATATTTGTGTTTAGTTGTGCCCTGTTCACATTACTGTATATTCCTGTGTGTGTGCGGCGCAGTGCAGTTTAAGTTCTCCCTGTCTGTCTTATTTGTGTGGGAGCTTTGGTGGTGTGTCTCCTCACTGGGTGGAGGGTGGAGGGTTAAGTGCAGGGCTGAGCAGGAGATAAGGAAAGGGTGGAGGCTCAGGCATTTGCACCTTCAGCAAAAACCCTGGGTTGAGGGTCAGACAGGGTTTCCCCTAGTGAAAGGGACACCACAGGGGCCCCGGGTATTTCTGCCTTAGTTGTCCTAAGCCCCGCGTGACACATGCACCCAAACAGTGTTTTAACCCCAGATGTAGGGTATCAGCCTACTCAGGACAAATTGCAAAACAATTTTTGGGGTCCAATTTCTCCTGTTACCCTTAGGAAAATAAAAAATTGGGGGCAAAAATATCATTTTTGTGGAAAAAAATGATTTTTTTATTTTCACGTCCGAGCGTTATAAACTTCTGTGAAGCACTTGGGGGCTCAAAGTGCTCACCACACATCTAGATAAGTTCCGTGGGGGGTCTAGTGTCCAAAATGGGGTCACTTGTGGGGAGTTTCAATAGTTTAGGTACATCAGGGGCTCTCCAAACGCACATGACACCCGCAGACCATTACATCAAAGTCTGCATTCCAAAACGTCACTGCTTCCCTTCCGAGCCCCGACGTGTGTCCATACAGTAGTTTTCTCCCACATATGGGGTGTCAGCATACTCATGACAAATTGGACAACTTTTGGGGTCCAATTTCTCCTGTTACCCTTGGGAAAATGAAAAAATTGGGGACTAATTGATCATGTTTGTGGAAAAAATACGATTTTTTTATTTTCATGCCCGGGCAGTATAAACTTCTGTGAAGCCCTTGGGGGCTCAAAGTGCTCACCACACATCTAGATAAGTTCCTTAGGGGTCTAGTTTTCAAAATGGGGTCATTTGTGGGGGGTTTCCACTGTTTAGGTACATTAGGGGCTCTCCAAAGGCAACATGACACCCGCAGACCATTCCATCAAAGTCTGCATTCCAAAGCATCACTACTTCCCTTCTGAGCCCTGACGTGTGTCCATACAGTAGTTTTCTCCCACATATGGGGCGTCAGCGTACTCAGGACAAATTGGACAACAACTTTTGGGGTCCAATTTCTCCTGGTACCCTTGGGAAAATAAAAAAATGGTGACTAAAAGATCATGTTTGTGGAAAATATACGAACTTTTTATTTTCACGCCCGGGCGCTATAAACTTCTGTGAAGCACTGGGGGGTTCAAAGTGCTCACCACACATCTAGATAAGTTCCTTGGGGGAAATAAAAAGAGAGGAAAAATGGAGTAACCATAAACCACGACAAGAAAATCTGAAAAATAATAAGAACAATCTTTATTTAATCACATTAAAAGAGAATATCAAACATTCATAATTACATCAGAGGTGAATAAAGAAAAAGACAATCCTGATAACAACGAGGGTAATCATCCCCACCTATGGTCAGAGTGACGATAAGCCATAAAGACCACATACATAACTGTGGTCATAGCACATATAAGTTGCTAAATAAACGCAACAGTCAATGACTGGCGAAAAATGGCCCCAAAAAGCTATATAACATCGGTAACAAATACCTATAAGAGCAGCAGCATGTACTACCATAAATGGGGCATAAATTGGTAAATACCAAAATCAAGCCCAGTACCCGGCTGCCATAGTCACTCACCCATACTATTGCTGTGTAGGTAGGGGGACGACCCACTCGACCCCGACGCGCGTTTCACCACGGCTTTCTCAAGGGGAAGTGTCTGTCTAACAACATCTATCCATGTTATATAAGCGGCATCCCAGGTGTGGGTAATCAAAACGGCGCATGCCCAGCTGAACCGAGCGGTTAACTTGCGATGCCTCACCGCCATCCCTGAGTCGCGCGCATAGGTGGAAAAATGTCCACTCAGATGTCATCAGTATGCGTGCGACCCACGTCATGATGGCCCGTGCATTGCGCACCATAATCGGCCAAGCCGCGCATGCGCACATGATCAGCGCCATTTTCGTGAAGACTCACTGGGAGCAGCCATAATACAGGCGTCTGAAACAGGTCGTAGTGTCGCCCTAATTCGTGCTATTAAAGAAAAACGGGGTTAGATATATTATATGCCCAGTGCATCCTCACAAAAATCACCACAGCCCGTTATGTAATGACCAGGCAGTGTGCGACATATCCGCGAGAAAAAAATGCACATACACTAAACGTCATATATAAGGGAATATTTAAGTGAGTTACAGATAATAGACGCTATAACCCTTCCAGAAAAATATATATAAGGCGCCTATTTGTATGAAAAAACTCCCTAACAAATAGCACCATAGGGTGATAATAATAAATATTATATATATAAATCAACCAACATTAAAGCATACAAGCTAAGAGAGACATTGCGGCTTATGACTATAGTATTGCACAAAGAGGTCCCCAGAGATATAAAATTCTTGAATACTTGAAATGTCCACTTCCGGGTAACTTCATAGGATTATCTCCAAGATATGGGAAACCGAACAATAAGCCGTATCCCAAAACAAAGCATCGATGACACGCTGCTGATCCAAGAAACCCTGAGACGTGCCGAAGAGCCAACCCACATATCAACATGGATAGAGAAGAATTATAAATGCCTGATAATTAAAAAAAGAGAACACAAGACAAACACAAATTAAAATCACAACTTAGGACACACATACATATCATTAATGACAGGACAGGGCGATCTTATAATCGAGCACACATCGCATGACCAAAAGAGTGCAAGAACATCCTCAGAATATACAAAACCAAACCCAACCCCTTGTTCATACAAAAGGTTGGAAACTGTTGGTCTCATTTAGGCCAACAGGGGCCAGGGTATCAAGTGTAACGATCCATCTACACTCATGTTGTGCTAGGATCTTCTTGATGTTGCCCCCCCGAACACCACAATCAATTCTGTCAATCCCACGAACCATCAGGCCCCTGGGATTGGCATTGTGGAATAAATTAAAATGTTTTGGGAGTGTTTTGAGGGTAGAAACATCCTGAATATCCTTTGAAGCCACTATGTCCCTGACATGTTCTCGCACTCGAACCTTCAGTTCACGAGACGTGAGCCCAACATAAACCTTATTACACGGACACATCACATAATAAACCACATTGGACGTGTTACATGTAATAAAACATCTTATATAAAAAGTTTTTCTCCCATCGGATGAAGTAAAGGATCTAGCTTTGCAAATGTTAGGGCACGCAACACACCTCCCGCAGGGAAAACATCCCTGTGTGCGGGTTGAAGACTGAGCAGATGGAAGCACAGGTACATAATGGCTTTTAACCAAATAATCCTTAAGGTTCATACTCCGTCTAGGAATTACTCTAGGCTGAAGTGGTAGACATGCTGACAATGTAGTATCGGTATGCAAAATAGGCCAACATTTGGCCAAAATATCCCGAATGCGATCCCACTGACAATTGGATGTAGAAACGAAACAAATCGTATCATCCTTCTCATCTCGCCGAGTATTATAATTGGCCAATAAATTAACACGTGGAGTTTTCCTGGCCCTTTGATAACCTCGTTTAATACATCTGTTGCTGTAACCTCTAGCTCTAAATCGTTGGCTCAGCTCCCTGGCCTGTAATTCAAACGATCTCTCTGTGGAACAGATGCGCCGTGTTCTTAGGAACTGGCCAGTAGGGAAGGCACGAATAACCGGTGGAACATACGCAGAATGAGCATGGAGTAATGAATTCACTGCCGTTTCTTTACGAAACAGGTCAGTTTGAATCAACCTTTGATGGTCGACCTTAATGAGAACATCCAGGAATTCGATAGTCGATTTGTGCCACTTATAAGTAAACTTCAAATTAAAATTATTAAAGTTTAAGTCACACATGAATTCCTGGAGTTCAACTGACGACCCCTGCCAAATGACAAAGACGTCATCAATATATCGATGCCAGCACTGCACATGGTCAGCGGCATGCGCCCCGTCCCCCTGAAGAACCTGCCTCTCCCAGAAACAAAGAAAGAGGTTCGCATAGGACGGAGCGCAGGCCACACCCATGGCAGTGCCGCGCTTCTGTAAAAAAAAACGATTTTTAAAAACAAAATAATTGGATGAAGAACAAAATCCAGAAGCTCCATGAGAAATTCACACCAGTGGCCATCCTGACAGGTCATTTCCAAATAAAATTGAACTGCTGCCAATCCATCAACATGGTTGATGGAAGTGTACAATGATTCTATATCAATGGCCACAAGGATCATATCATCCTTCAGGGTGATC
The DNA here is from genome assembly GCF_039654945.1 of Dendrobates tinctorius. Lineage (NCBI taxonomy): Eukaryota > Metazoa > Chordata > Amphibia > Anura > Dendrobatidae > Dendrobates > Dendrobates tinctorius. The sequence continues at coordinate 63,176,274 of NW_027361728.1, forward strand.
CCATTGATCTTATTTAACAAATCAGTCGTATCCCTGACATAGGAGGGCAGCGTCTCGACTACAGGTTTTAAATAATAGTCAATAAATTTACACACCATGTCACACAGCCCCCCTATGCCAGCAACAATAGGACGACCCGGAGGATTGACCCGATCCTTGTGGACCTTGGGCAGCAAGTAAAAAGTTGGTACCCTCGGATTCCTTGTCATAAGCCCATCAAAGATCTTTTTAGGAATTAGACCCGCCTCAAATGCATTATCTAAAATCTTTTGTAAAGACTGAGTAAATGATATCGTGAGATTGCTTACTAATTGCTCATACGTATCCTTATTTTTGAGTTGCTTAAAAGCCTCCTTTTCATATTTATCAATGGGCCAGATCACGACATTTCCGCCCTTATCTGCCGCCTTAGGGTGGTTTCACATTAGCGCTTTTTAAGCGCACGCACGGCCGGGGGTAGCTCCGCCCCCGAGCCGGCTCTCTGCCCGGCGTGCCCGCCCCTTGCTTGTAGCGCCGCCTCCTAGCGCACAGCGGCGCCTGCGATCGGCGCACCCTATCTTTAGTATAGGGTGCGCAGATCGTGCGCAGGCCGTGCGCTAGTTGCGCTTTGACCTGCGCTGCGCACTTTTGACGGTGCGCCGTGCGCGCCAAAATCAAACTTTTCGGATTTCGGTCAAAGCGCAACTAGCGCACGGCCTGCGCACGATCTGCGCACCCTATACTAAAGATAGGGTGCGACGATCGCAGGCGCCGCTGTGCGCTAGGAGGCGGCGCTACAAGCAAGGGGCGGGCACGCCGGGCAGAGAGCCGGCTCGGGGGCGGAGCTACCCCCGGCCGTGCGTGCGCTTAAAAAGCGCTAATGTGAAACCACCCTTAATAACCACATCATTAATTTGTTGTAACTCTTTCAATGACATTCTCTGCCTAGATGACAAGTTATCCTCACAAATATTTGTGGGGAGCTTTTTGAATTCCTCAATAACCATTTTGCAGAATATCTCGACCTGTGGGCACACAGATAGGGCAGGAAATGTCGTAGATCTGGGCATCACTGCCTTTGGAAACGTACCTGTCGGCTCACTCTGTTGCTCCCTTAGCAGATCCTCAAGGGCTAAAAGTGCTTGGTGCTCAGTAACCTCGTCCAGGCTCGTGTGTGATCGCCGTGCATTATGCAACTTGGTAAGGATTAATTTTCGACAAAATAAATTTATATCTTTTACGGCTGTAAAAAAATTAAAGCCGTTACTGGGAGCAAAAGACAAGCCCAAACTTAGGAGGTCAAGTTGATCATCAGAAATAACATGATTAGATAAATTAATTACCTCCATATTTTTGGGCTTGGATTTGGCCACATGGGATGGTGATGAATTCATTTTTCTCCTCCCTGCATACCGACTCCTAGTATTACGTGGAGTTCTATTATATACATGTTTGTCCTTAGTATATGCTCCAGGCTTAGAAGTCTGCCTTGAGTCCTCCGCTGAGGTAAAAGAGGACATAGACTCAGATCTCACAACTGAAGGTGAACGATCCCGTTTTGGTGTAGCCTTCCACCTATATACTCTATTGTCCTGAAAGTTAAGAACATCCCTCTGGAATTTCCTAGACTTTGTACAAATGTCCTGCTCCCATTTAGTAAAATCCTCGTCCAAATCCTCCTGTAATTTAATTAACGCCTCAGAGGAGAGATTCTTTTTTAGATCAGATTGGAGAGTCTCGATCTCAGTCTCAAGTATATTTAATTTTGCACTATCCAATTTAATTAAAAGCTCCATATATTCCCTGGAGGATCTTGTCGAGATCTTTTCCCAATTTTCTCTAAAGGAGACATCATCCACGGGGAAAGCGGGAAATAGCTGAATACGCAATCCCCTAGGTATCAGTCCTTTACTGAGGTATTTTTCTAGAAACGCTCTGTTCCACCATAATTTGGTTCTTTTCAGTAGAAAATTTTTAAGACGCATAGTCTGTTCCTTAGTGTCCTTAAGTTGTGAATCTAAAACAACAGGAACCTTATCTTTGAACACCTCATTGAGCCGCGTCAGCCAAGATTGGTCGCGGGCACGAAAGTCCATCTGTTTTGAATCGCCAGCTGTGAATAACACAGTAAACAACAATATTGAAAAAAAGTTCAAAACTAACATGTTAGTCAAAAGTGGCCAGGAACCAGTTAGAATAAACATAGTAGTTCCCCCACTAAATAATAAGGACAAACCATCAAACGTGGAGTACTCACAGACATGTGTAAATAAAAAGAGAGGAAAAATGGAGTAACCATAAACCACGACAAGAAAATATGAAAAATAATAAGAACAATCTTTATTTAATCACATTAAAAGAGAATATCAAACATTCATAATTACATCAGAGGTGAATAAAGAAAAAGACAATCCTGATAACAACGAGGGTAATCATCCCCACCTACGGTCAGAGTGACGATAAGCCATAAAGACCACAAACATAATTGTGGTCATAGCACATATAAGTTGCTAAATAAACGCAACAGTCAATGACTGGCGAAAAATGGCCCCAAAAAGCTATATAACATCGGTAACAAATACCTATAAGAGCAGCAGCATGTACTACCATAAATGGGGCATAAATCGGTAAATACCAAAATCAAGCCCAGTACCCGGCTGCCATAGTCACTCACCCATACTATTGCTGTGTAGGTAGGGGGACGACCCACTCGACCCCGACGCGCATTTCGCCACGGCTTTCTCAAGGGGAAGTGTCTGTCTAACAACATCTATCCATGTTATATAAGCGGCATCCCAGGTGTGGGTAATCAAAACGGCGCATGCCCAGCTGAACCGAGCGGTTAACTTGCGATGCCTCACCGCCATCCTTGAGTCGCGCGCATAGGTGGAAAAATGTCCACTCAGACATCATCAGTATGCTCGCGACCCACGTCATGATGGCCCGTGCATCGCGCACCATAATCGGCCAAGCCGCGCATGCGCACATGATCAGCGCCATTTTTGTGAAGACTCACTGGGAGCAGCCATAATACAGGCGTCTGAAACAGGTCGTAGTGTCGCCCTAATTCGTGCTATTAAAGAAAAACGGGGTTAGATATATTATATGCCCAGTGCATCCTCACAAAAATCACCACAGCCCGTTATGTAATGACCAGGCAGTGTGCGACATATCCGCGAGAAAAAAATGCACATACACTAAACGTCATATATAAGGGAATATTTAAGTGAGTTACAGATAATAGACGCTATAACCCTTCCAGAAAAATATATATAAGGCGCCTATTTGTATGAAAAAACTCCCTAACAAATAGCACCATAGGGTGATAATAATAAATATTATATATATAAATCAATCAACATTAAAGCATACAAGCTAAGAGAGACATTGCGGCTTATGACTATAGTATTGCACAAAGAGGTCCCCAGAGATATAAAATTCTTGAATACTTGAAATGTCCACTTCCGGGTAACTTCATAGGATTATCTCCAAGATATGGGAAACCGAACAATAAGCCGTATCCCAAAACAAAGCATCGATGACAAGCTGCTGATCCAAGAAACCCTGAGACGTGCCGAAGAGCCAACCCACATATCAACATGGATAGAGAAGAATTATAAATGCCTGATAATTAAAAAAAAGGGAACAGTTTACAAAATGATGTCATTTGTGGGGGGTTTCCACTGTTTATGCACATCAGGGGTTTTCCAATCGCGACATGGTGTCCGATCTCAATTCCAGCCAAAAACGTCAAATGGCGCTGCTTCCCTTCCGAGCTCTGCCATGCGCCCAAATAGTGGTTTACCCCCACATGTGGGGTATCAGCGTACTCAGGACAAATTGCACAATAACTTTTAGGGTCCTGTTACCCTTGGAAAAATAAAAATTGAGGGTGAAAAGATCATTTTTGTGGAAAAAATATGATTTTTTAATTGTACGGCTTTATGTTATAAATAGAGTTGAGCGATACCGTCCGATACTTCAAAGTATCGTATCGGATGGTATCGGCCGATCTTTAAAAAAAGTATCGGTATCGCCGATTCCGATACCGGAAGTCCCATTCAAGTCTATGGGACTTCCGGTATCGGAATAAGAAAAACCCTTTCCTGCCCTTGTACAGCCTCTCTGGGGTCTGTACGGGCCTTTCGGGGGGCTGTGCCGGCCTGCCAGGGGGTCTGTGCAGGCTCCGGTGGTCTGTGCCGGCCTGCCGGTGGTCTGTGCAGGCTCCGGGGGGCTGTGCCGGCCTGCCGGGGGGCTGTGCCGGCCTGCCGGGGGGCTGTGCCGGCCTGCCGGTGGTCTGTGCAGGCTCCGGGGGTCTGTGCAGGCATCGTCCGATGGGACTACAAGTCCCATCGGGCGATGCCTGCTACCATGACAGTGATTGACACATTAGCCAATGATGGGACAGTAGTAGTCCCATCATCCGGCTAATGTGTTAAATGTAAAAAAAAAAAAAAAAAAAAAAATTACATGCTACATACATACAACATGCATACTACATACATGCTACATTCATACTACATGCAACATACATACTACATATATACTACATGCATGCTACATACATACTGCATGCTACATACATACCACATATATACTACATACATACTACATGCATGCTACATGCATGCTACATGCTACATACATAACACATATATACTACATGCATGCTACATACATACTACATGCTACATACTACATATATACTACATGCATGCTACATACTACATGCTACATACATACTACATATATACTACATGCATGCTACATACATACTGCATGCTACATGCATGCTACATACATACTACATACATACTACATGCTACATACATACTACATATATACTACATACATACTACATACATACTACATGCATGCTACATGCATGCTACATACATACCACATACATAACACATATATACTACATGCATGCTACATACATACTACATGCTACATACATACCATATACATACTACATGCATGCTACATACATACTACATGCTACATACATACTACATATATACTACATACATACTACATACATACTACATGCTACATACATACTACATATATACTACATGCATGCTACATACTACATGCTACATACATACTACATGCTACATACATACCACATATATACTACATACATACTACATACAATACATTCATACAATACATACATAGACATACAGTACATATAACATAGAGTAACATACTTACCAATACTTGTCACATTGTTCCCCGAAGCCATTGTCTTTCCGGAATAAATATTAACATAACAAACCACAAAAATACTCACCCACGATCCGAAGCAGTCCACGAGTGTGTCCCACGACGATCTTGGGTAGAGAACGGCAGCATCAGATGATGCTGCCGTTCTCTACGGGATGCAGGAATCCAATGACGGAAGGTAGGTATCCTTCCGCACTGTATTCCTCCGCCACTTAAAAAAAAAAAAAAGTCCCTAGTCTCACTTTATGCCATTGCTGTGTGGGAAATTCCCACGCAGCAATGGCATAAAGTGAGACTAGGGACTTTTTTTTTTTTAAGTGGCGGAGGAATACAGTGCGGAAGGATACCTACCTTCCGTCATTGGATTCCTGCAGCCCGTAGAGAACGGCAGCATCATCTGATGCTGCCGTTCTCTACCCAAGATCGTCGTGGGACACACTCGTGGACTGCTTCGGATCGTGGGTGAGTATTTTTGTGGTTTGTTATGTTAATATTTATTCCGGAAAGACAATGGCTTCGGGGAACAATGTGACAAGTATTGGTAAGTATGTTACTCTATGTTATATGTACTGTATGTCTATGTATGTATTGTATGTATGTAGTATATATGTGGTATGTATGTAGTATGTATGTAGCATGCATGTAGTATATATGTAGTATGTATGTAGCATGCATGTAGTATATATGTAGCATGTATGTAGTATGTATGTGGTATGTATGTAGCATGTAGTATGTATGTAGCATGCATGTAGCATGCATGTAGTATGTATGTAGCATGCATGTAGCATGCATGTAGCATGCATGTAGTATGTATGTAGCATGTAGTATGTATGTAGCATGCATGTAGTATGTATGTAGCATGTATGTAGTATGTATGTAGTATATATGTAGTATGTATGTAGCATGTAGTATGTATGTAGCATGCATGTAGTATGTATGTAGTATTTTTTTTTTTTTTTTTTTTTAACATTTAACACATTAGCCGGATGATGGGACTACTACTGTCCCATCATTGGCTAATGTGTCAATCACTGTCATGGTAGCAGGCATCGCCCGATGGGACTTGTAGTCCCATCGGACGATGCTTGCACAGACCCCCGGACATCAGCACAGCCCCCCGGCAGGCCGGCACAGCCCCCCGGCAGGCCGGTACAGACCCCCACAGGGTGCACAGACCACCGGCAGGCCGGCACAGCCCCCCGGCAGGCCGGCAGAGACCCCGGGCAGTCCACACAGCCCCCCGGCAGGCCGGCACAGCCCCCCGGCAGGCCGGCAGAGACCCCCGGAAGGCCCGAAATGACGGCGCATCATGATGCGCACACACCGCGCATCATGATGACGTCAGGCCGTCAATCAACTGAACTTCCGATTCCGATGCCGAATTCCGATATTGAAAAAATATCGGAAGTCGGTATCGGAATTCCGATACAGCAAGTATCGGCCGATACCCGATACTTGCGGTATCGGAATGCTCAACACTAGTTATAAACTTCTGTGAAGCCCTTGGGGGTTCAAAGTTCTCACCACACATCTAGATAAGTTCCTTAGGGGTCTAGTTTCCAAAATGGTGTCATTTGTGGGTGTTTCCACTGTTTTGGTACATCAGGGGTTTTCCAATCGCGACATGGTGTCCGATCTCAATTCCAGCCAAAAACGTCAAATGGCTCTGCTTCCCTTCCAAGCTCTGCCATGCGCCCAAATAGTGGTTTACCCCCACATGTGGGGTATCAGCGTACTCAGGACAAATTGCACAATAACTTTTAGGGTCCTGTTACCCTTGGAAAAATAAGAATTGAGGGTGAAACGATCATTTTTGTGGAAAAAATATGATTTTTTAATTGTACGGCTTTATGTTACAAACTTCTGTGAAGCCCTTGGGGGTTCAAAGTTCTCACCACACATCTAGATAAGTTCCTTAGGGGGTCTAGTTTCCAAAGTGGTGTCATTTGTGGGGGGTTTCCACTGTTTTGGTACATCAGGGGTTTTCCAATCACGACATGATGTCCGATCTCAATTCCAGCCAAAAACGTCAAATGGCGCTGCTTCCCTTCCGAGCTCTGCCATGCGCCCAAATAGTGGTTTACCCCCACATGTGGGGTATCAGCGTACTCAGGACAAATTGCACAATAACTTTTATGGTCCTGTTACCCTTGGGAAAATAAAAATTGGGGTGAAAAGATCATTTTTATGGAAAAAATATGATTTTTTAATTGTACCGCTGTACGTTATAAACTTCTGTAAAGCCCTTGTGGGTTCAAAGTTCTCACCACATATCTAGATAAGTTCCTTGGGGGGTCTAGTTTCCAAAATGGGGTCACTTGTAGGGGGTTTCCACTGTTTAGGTACATTAGGGACTCTCCAAACGTGACATGGCGTCCGATCTGAATTCCAGACAATTTTGCATTGAAAAAGTCAAACGGCGCTCCTTCCATTCTGAGCTCTGCCATGCGCCGAAACAGTCGTTCCCCCCCACATATCAGGTATCAGCGTACTCAGGACAAATTGCACAATAACTTTTGCAGTCCAGTTTCTCCTGTTACCCTTGGTAAAATAAAAAAAATTGAACCTGAAGTATTTTTTTTGTGAAAAAAAGTTAGATGTTCATTTTTTTTTAAATATTCAAAAAAATTCCTGTGACGCACCTAAAGGGTTAATAAACTTCTTGAATGTGGTTTTGAGCACCTTAAGGGGTGCAGTTTTTAGAATGGTGTCACTTTTGGGTATTTTCTATCATATAGACCCCTCAAAGTGGCTTCAAATGTGATGTGGTCCGTAAAAATAAAATGGTGTTGTAAAAATGAGAAATCGCTGGTCAACTTTTAACCCTTATAACTTCCTAACAAAAAAAAATTTTGGTTCCAAAATTGTGCTGATGTAAAGTAAACATGTGGGAAATGTTACTTATCAAGTTTTTTGGGTGCCATATCTCTGTGATTTAAGGGCATAAAAATTCAAAGTTGGAAAATTGCAAAATTTTCAAAATTTTCGCCAAATTTCCATTTTTCTCACAAATAAACGCAAGTTATTTGAATGAAATTTTACCACTAACATGAAGTACAATATGTCATGAGAAAACAGTGTCAGAATCACTGGGATCCATGGAAGCGTTCCAGAGTTATGACCTCATAAAGGTACAGTGGTCAGAATTGTAAAAATTGGCCCGGTCATGAACGTGCAAACCACCCTTGGGGGTGAAGGGGTTAAAGTGGCTAGGGAGAGTCTTTAACCCTTCCTGGTCATCAATAGTCACAGCCTTCTCAATGTCTCTTACATGTTCCCTGGTTTTGAATTTTAATTCACGTGTGGTTAACCCTATGTATATTTTCCCACAAGGGCAACGGGCATGATAGATTACCCCCCTGGTAGTGCATGTTAACATCTTAAGAATATTGAATTCCCTGGATCCATCCTGATTTTCAAAGGTCCTACTCCTTACATGGTTACCACACGCCTTCCAAGAATTGCAAGGAAAAAAGCCTTTTAACTCAGAACCAGAGGAGCCACCCGAAACACCAGAATAATGACTATGCACTAGAAAGTCCTTGAGATTTTTTGATCTCCTAGGTACCATAGATGGAAGTCTTGGCAACACCTTTTTTAACACAGGGTCAGATAACAAAACTCCCCAATGTTTGTGTATAATATGGGTCAGTTCAGACCACTGTTTGTTATACCCAGTAATAAATCTAACTTGATTTTCCATGGGCTTCTAATTCTTCTTCCCACTACTGTAAAGCAATTCATTCCTTGTTTTATTTTGTGCTTTTTTAAAACCTCTTTTGATCTGTTTCTTACTATATGTTGTAATTAAACACATTATGGCTATAATATGGCTATATATATTTTAATGGTATTATGTATATTTATATGATATTGTTAACCTTATATTGTATTAAGATGTATGTATATTACTTGTATTCACATCATCCCTTTAGCTCACAGTATATGTGGTTCCATTATTCACTGGCCACTCTATATTGGTTTCTTGGTTACATTTAGTACTCATTGCAGCGATCTCAGCGCTGGGCTGTAGCGCATGCGTGGGTCATGACAACCTCATGACTTTCCGCCCCGCTCTCTATGGCAACGTACAGTGTTTACGCTGGCGTTCCCGGCATGGTGAGCAGGAAGTCTCTTGTGCGGAGGAAGTCAGTGGACCGGCGCATGCGCAATGTCAAGCCCATGACGCTGATATTGTGATCAGCTGTAGGGAGGTGTATTTAAAGCCGGGCACTGCAGAGAACACACATGCCCCTCATGGAGGAAGCCTATGTGTCGAAACGGCGCTGTCAGGGGAGGCTGTGGGCGCTTATCTAAGAAGCACTGTACATGTAAGTGAAGGATTCTCTTTACATTTTGGTGGCTAGCAAGTGTATTGCAGTAATGGAAATTTTCCTCACCTTTCTGGACTTGTTTTATGTGCCTTTATTGTATCGCAGCAATTAAATACAGATGATTTGGAACATTGCTTTTGGTATTAGAATTCACATTGCTGTGGATACAATTAATTCTCATTATGTAGAGACTGGATCAATTGGAATATTCTAGGTCTAGTGTTGATTCACAGTAACCAGAATTTTATATTTCTTGATAATATGCATCGGATTTTTTGTGGTGCCAATCTAATAACTATAGAGTTTTTTGCACAATTTTTCCAGTCTCATTGAGAAAGTGTTGGTACTAGTCCTACATATTTTTATCCTCAATGTGTTTCTTTACATGTACCCATGGCGCTATTTTATGTGTACTTTCCTTGTTGAATATGAGTTTTGTGAATATTGTTATATAATAAACATTGTTGAAATGTTATTCTATGCCTCTTTTTCTGCCCCTCATTGGTGGTAGATATGGTATTTTCATATTGTGATATATATCTACAGTTGTGGCCAAAAGTATTGACACCCCTGCAATTATGTCAGATAATACTCAGTTTTTTCCTGAAAATGATTGCAAACACAAATTCTTTGGTATTATTATATTCATTTAATTTGTCTTAAATGAAAAAACACAAAAGAGAATGAAGCAAAAAGTAAAACATTGATCATTTCACACAAAACTCCAAAAATGGGCCAGAGAAAAGTATTGGCACCCTCAGCCTAATACTTGGTTGCACAACCTTTAGCCAAAATAACTGCGACCAACCGCTTCCGGTAACCATCAATGAGTTTCTTACAATGCTCTGCTGGAATTTTAGACCATTCTTCTTTGGCAAATTGCTCCAGGTCCCTGATATTTGAAGGGTGCCTTCTCCAAACTGTCATTTTTAGATCTCTCCACAGGTATTCTATGGGATTCAGGTCTGGACTCATTGCTGGCCACCTTAGAAATCTCCAGTGCTTTCTCTCAAACCATTTTCTAGTGCTTTTTGAAGTGTTTTGGGTCATTGTCCTGCTGGAAGACCCATGACCTCTGAGGGAGACCCAGCTTTCTCACACTGGGCCCTACATTATGCTGCAAAATTTGTTGATAGTCTTCTGACTTCATAGTGCCATGCACACGGTCAAGCAGTCCAGTGCCAGAGGCAGCAAAGCAACCCCAAAACATCAGGGAACCTCCGCCATGTGTGACTGTAGGGACCATGTTCTTTTCTTTGAATGCCTCTTTTTTTCTCCTGTAAACTCTATGTTGATGCCTTTGCCCAAAAAGCTCTACTTTTGTCTCATCTGACCAGAGAACATTCTTCCAAAACGTTTTAGGCTTTTTCAGGTAAGTTTTGGCGAACTCCAGCCTGGCTTTTTTTATGTCTCGGGGTAAGAAGTGGGATCTTCCTGGGTCTCCTACCATACAGTCCCTTTTCATTCAGACGCCGACAGATAGTACGGTTTGACACTGTTGTACCCTCGGACTGCAGGGCAGCTTGAACTTGTTTGGATGTTAGTTGAGGTTTTTTATCCAACATCCGCACAATCTTGCGTTGAAATCTCTTGTCAATTTTTCTTTTCCGTCCACATCTAGGGAGGTTAGCCACAGTGCCATGGGCTTTAAACTTCTTGATGACACTGCGCACGGTAGACACAGGAACATTCAGGTCTTTGGAGATGGACTTGTAGCCTTGAGATTGCTCATGCTTCCTCACAATTTGGTTTCTCAAGTCCTCAGACAGTTCTTTGGTCTTCTTTCTTTTCTCCATGCTCAATGTGGTACACACAAGGACACAGGACAGAGGTTGAGTCAACTTTAATCCATGCAACCGGCTGCAAGTGTGATTTAGTTATTGCCAACACCTGTTAGGTGCCACAGGTAAGTTACAGGTGCTGTTAATTACACAAATTAGAGAAGCATCACATGATTTTTCGAACAGTGCCAATACTTTTGTCCACTCTCTTTTTTATGTTTGGTGTGGAATTATATCCAATTTGGCTTTAGGACAATTCTTTTTGTGTTTTTTCATTTAAGACAAATTAAATGAAGATAATAATATCAAAGAATTTGTGTTTGCAATCATTTTCAGGAAGAAACTGAGTATTATCTGACAAAATTGCAAGGGTGTCAATACTTTTGGCCACAACTGTATATATCTATACATCTCAAAAAGTCCAAAAACTAATTACCACCTCCAAACAATACATCATTAATCAAATCCACCACAAATATACCGAGGAAAAGAGGCAAAGGTCAATCAGTATTCTATTTAAAATTCCAATAGTTTATTGAACATTAACTCAATAAAGATGGAACAAGGGAATTTCACATAGATACTGTGGGTACAGCAAAAAACAAAGACTATATAAATTCAGGGATATACAGTTAGGAAAACACAATGCATCAAAATGCAGGACTGGTACTCTATAGGCAATATTCAATAAATTATGACTAAGGGTGCGTTTTTTGCACCTGGAAACGCATCAGGTTTTGCATGGGTTTTAATTATGGCTTGAGTGCCGAATAAAGTTTTTTTTAATCTTCATTTTGGTGTGCACATCCTCCTTTTTGCTCCTATGCAATGCCATGCTTTCCAGCCTTTGTGTGCACCCACATGCTCTGCAGATTTGGCTCTAACCTATGTGGTTTCATTCTGGATCCCGTGGAAGCTCCTACACTCTTCTCTCCTGCAATATTCAATAAAGTGCCTAATGCAATAAATAAATGTCAGAATACCCACTGCATTATATACCAGAATGTAAAAGTGCCTAGTGCAAAAATGTGCCAACCCTAATGTGCTATATGCAAAACGCTACTAACCTAAACTGAATCTTATCCTCTACTTACACATGTGTGAGTCCTGGTGCAAAAGCCCACAGTGTTACAGGCTGGCAGAACGCACCAAATAATAAAAATGGTATTTAGGTGCATTCGCAGCCCGGGGTCCACCATGCTGAGGTGATAACTGCATGGCGGACGCTATATGGCGGTATAATAACGGGACACACGGGGTTAACCTCACCCAATGTGTTCAGAGGCGGACTTTTATCTCTCAGAGCCGCACAACCACCAAATAATAAACGCCGTAGCCTGTTATTGCTCACAGAGCTCGGCAGTGTGAGCGCTAGCGTATAATCACAGAACTCAGCCCTTAGACCACAGGACTGAAGTCCCTCTAGACTGCTAGCGCTCGGCACCGCAACTGCAATGCCAGCAAGGGTTAAATCACATGTGCAAGTGTGCAGAGTGCCACTCAGGTGGACGTCACTAATCGCCCTGGGTTGGGCCAAGTAAGCGCACAGGTTGCGCAAGGCGTTGCACTGGCGTGGCTGTCACTTGCTGCAGTTCGATAGTGCCCTGCAGTGGGCGACACCTTCGGACGCTAGTGTGCCGATGGCAGGTATGCACTGTGGCCTATAGACTAGCCACTGACAGGCGCTGACTCGGACTCTAAACCCTAACCACATTCGTATTATCAGACGGAAGGGGTTTCATAATGAGTCAGTCACCACATGCATGCATCCATCATCATACACTCCCAACTATTTCAGTCTATACTAGCGCATAGGCGAGCGGCCATGCGAACCTTTTATAGCCTTTTATAGACCTTCCTGGCTTCTCGGATGGACCAATCCGAACACGAGCAGGACCTGAGCATGTGACCCTCGATCTCCAACGGGACATCACACCACGGGCATGCTTAGTGGCCCGACATGAGGACTTAGTCCCTGGAGAATCTCGCTGTTGAGCAGCATGCATTGTGATAGCTGTGCCAGAGGTGGCAGCAGCAAGCAAACCCACAGTGTTGGTCTGGGCAGAGCGCTGGGACCGACGAATATGTTGAGCAGGCTCCACTGTGGCCGAAGAAGAATGGGAGACTGCTGGGTGCAAGGCTCTGGATTCCTGCTGTGCAGTGGCAGGAACCCAATGCCTAACATTACCCCCCCACCAGGGCCCCCTCCCCTCTGAGCCTCGCTACGCTCAAACGCCGCAATGAGGAGCGGAGCGTGGATGTTCTCCACTGGCACCCAGGTCCGAGCCTCTGGACCATGACCCTTCCAATCCACCAAATAAAACTTTTGCCCCGCATCACGTTGCATCCCACGATGGCATTGACCTCAAACTCATCCGAAGACAAGTCCGATGTCCCGGCAGATGACTCGGAGAACCGAGACAAGTGAACAGGCTTAAGGAGGGACACGTGGAATGTATCAGAGATAGCCAAGTGTGGTGGAAGGGCCAGACGGTAGACCACAGAGCTGATCTGCTCGAGGACCTTGAAGGGGCCAATGTAGCACGGTGCGAACTTAGCGGACTCTACCCGCAGCCTGATGTTTCGGGAGGAGAGCCACACCAAGTCGCCAGGGGCAAAAGTCGGAGCAGGGCGCTGGTGTGCATCAGCGGAGGTCTTCATTCTCTCCTTGAAGCCCGGATAGCATCCTGGGTGCGATCCCAAATGTCGCGTGCCTCCACCACCCAGTCTGCCACCCTGGAGTTGGTGGATGACACGGGCATGGGCACAGGGATGTGCGGATGCTGGCCGTAATTTAGAAGGAATGGAGTCTGACTGGTGGAGTCGGCCACAGCATTGTTCAAAGCGAACTCTGCCGACGGTAGCAAGGATGCCCCGTCATCCTGCCTGGCCGAGACAAAATGTCGAAGATATGTGATCAGGGTCTGGTTGGCTCTCTCTACCAACCCGTTCGTCTCGGGATGATAGGCCGAGGAGAGATTCAGCTCAATGCTGAGCAGGGAACAAAGCTCTCTCCAAAACCGGGACGCAAACTGAGGATCCCAGTCACTGACAATCTTGTCCGGCATGCCATGCAGGCGGAAAACGTGCTTAATGAACAACACTGCCAGGCCCCGCACAGAAGGTAACTGGAAGAGAGGTACCAGGTGTACCATCTTAGAGAAATGGTCGGTGACAACCCAAGTGACCGTGCTGCCACTGGACTTGGGTAGTCCCACCACAAAGTCCATACCGACCATCTCCCAAGGCCTGTCCGCTACTGGCAGAGGGAAAAGAAGCCCAGTGGGCTGCTGCTGAGAGGACCTATTCTGGGCACAAGAGACGCACGCCTGAATATTGTCCCTGACAACACGGGCCATATGTGGCCACCAGTACGTCCTCGCCAGAAGCTCAGAGGTCCGTTTTATCCCGAAATGTCCACCCACCCTGGACGCATGAGCCCAAGAGAGGACCTCTGGTCGTAGACGGGCAGGGACAAATGTCTTGCCCGGAGGTACTGACTCAAGGGCAACCGGAGCCACAGTCCTCAGGCTCTCGGATGGGACAATCAGCCGAGGCTCCTCCTCCTCTTCCTCCGATGACACCACGGAGCGGGAGAGAGCATCGGCCCGGACGTTCTTCTCTCCGGAGAGAAAATGGAGGGTGAAGTGGAACCGGGAAATGAACAAAGACCATCTGGCCTGGCGAGAATTTAGCCTCTGTGCTGTTTGTAAATACACCAAGTTTTTGTGGTCGGTGAACACCTGGAAAGGTGGCGAGCCCCCTCCAGGAGGTGTCTCCACTCCGAGAAGGCCAACTTCATCGCTAGCAACTCCCTGTCCCCGATGGCATAATTCCTCTCCGCCGGTGTGAAGGTCTTGGAGAAAAAGAAGCATGGGTGCTTCCGACCTTGCGTGTCCTTCTGAAACAGGACCGCTCCAGCCCCGACAGAAGAGGCATCCACTTCCAGAATGAAGGGCTTATCTACATCGGGGCAATGTAGAATGGGAGCACTAGCGAAATGGGACTTAATGGAGGAGAAGGCCTTGGAGACCGGTTCCGACCACAACTTGGACTGCAATAGCAATATGGAAGAGAAGAAAATCCACATGGTCACCTGCAACACATGCTACATGTTTACGGATCTTCCGGCCCAAAAACGTAACTTTACCTGTCAGAAGTGCAAACTTGTTGCCCTCTTAGAGGAAAAGGTGCAGGGACTGGAAGAAAGAATAGCAACATTGAAGGTAATTAAAGAACATGAGGACTTCTTGGATGAAGCAGAAGCAACCATTCAGGATACGGAAAGTGAGAAAAGCTTCAGAGCACATACAGAGACTGAAAAGTGGAGCCATGTGATGAAAAGAAGCAAACGGATCAAGTGGTCATCACCACCCACACAGTTTAGTAACCAATATGAAGCCCTCATGCTGGAGAACGAAAATGGCACAGCTCAGGATGACACCGTATCTACAAGAGAAGACACACTATCAACAAAAGAAGTTACTGTGTCAACAAAGGCGGAAACAAATGACACTCAAAAACGCTCACGAGCAACAAGCAGTGCGTCCGGAAAGAAAAGAAGAGTGGTAGTTATGGGCAACTCACTACTAAGAGGCACAGAGGTAACTATCTGCAGGCCGGACATAACCGCACGAGAAGTATGCTGCCTCCCATGTGGCCAACAGGATACCAACTATTCTCAAATCCAAGGACGACTACCCTTTCCTACTGATACATGTAGGCACAAACGACACGGCAAGAAATTACCTACCAACTATCTGCGAAGACTTTGAAAATTCTGGGGAAGAAAATAAAGGAACGAAACGTACAGGTTGTTTTCTCATCAGTCCTCCCAGTCAATGGTCATGGCATCAGAAGATGGAATAGGATACTAGAGGTGAACAACTGGCTATTACGGTGGTGCAGGCAGCAAGGATTTGGATTCTTGAACCATGGCATGAATTACCTCTACGATGGACTTCTCGCAAGAGATG
Source organism: Dendrobates tinctorius (assembly GCF_039654945.1). Taxonomy (NCBI): domain Eukaryota; kingdom Metazoa; phylum Chordata; class Amphibia; order Anura; family Dendrobatidae; genus Dendrobates; species Dendrobates tinctorius. The sequence continues at coordinate 63,192,576 of NW_027361728.1, forward strand.
GGATACACGTCACAAAACCTGGGAAACACACATTCGCCAGAAGACTTGCCACACTCATCAGGAGGGCTTTAAACTAGAAGAAGAGGGGATGGGAGAAAAAACAGCAGACAAGAACATGCAGCAGAAGGACAAACTAATCAAGGATACTAGATGGGGTACAGAGGACCCAAGACAGGGTACTCAGAAGGAAGCTAAGAAAAAGGAAGCAAAGCTTCTTTCCTGCATGCTGACCAACGCAAGGAGCCTGACCAATAAGATTGAAGATCTGGAGTTGGTAATGTATGAGGAAAAATACGACATAGTAGGAATAACTGAGACATGGTTAGACGACAGCTATGTCTGGGCGGCTAACTTGCAAGGATATGATTTGTTTAGGAGGGATTGTAAAAAAAGGAAAGGGGGTGGAGTCTGTCTATATATAAAGTCCACTTTAAAGCCCACACTAAGAGAAGATATACAAGAGGGAAACAAAGAGGTGGAGTCTCTATGGGTGGAGATACAAGGAGGGAAAAGTAATTAAATCCTCATAGGGGTTTGTTATAAGCCACCAAATATAACAAAAGCCACTGAAAATCTATTATTGAAACAAATAGACAAAGCAGAAAATCACAATGAGGTGATTATTATGGGGGACTTCAACTACCCCGACATAGACTGGGAAACTGAAACCTGTGTATCTCAGAAAGGAAACCAATTTCTGTCAGTGACCAAGGATAATTATTTGTCACAAGTTGTGCAGGGCCCAACTAGAGGGACAGCGCTTCTGGACTTAATTTTAAGCAACAGGCCAGATAGAATAACAGAAGTACGAGTCGATGGGCACCTAGGGAACAGTGACCACAATATAATATAATTCCACTTGTCCTTCAGTAAGGTGCCCTGGAAGGGGGTTACAAAAATGCTGAATTTCAGGAAAGCAAAGTTTGATCAGCTTAGAGAGGACCTTCGCCGAATTGATTGGGACAATGTCCTCAAAAATAGGAGCACAGAAAATAAATGGGAAATATTTAAATCAGTTTTACACACCCACTGCGAGCTAGCCATACCGCACAGAAATAAAAGGGCTAGTAACAGGAGAACACCAATGTGGCTAAATAAGGATGTAAAAAGGGCAATAAATAACAAGAACAAGGCATTTAGGAAGCTTAAACAAGAAGGCAATGAAGAAGCATTAAAAAGTTAAAGAGAAAAAAATAAAATGTGTAAAAAACAAATACATTTAGCAAAAGTGGAAACTGAGAGACTCATTGCTAAGGAAAGTAAAACAAACCCCAAACTATTCTTTAATTATATAAACAGTAAAATGATTAAAATTGATGGTGTCGGCCCTTTAAAGAACAATGAGGGTGAAATCATAGAGAACGATGTGGGAAAAGCAAATGGTTTAATTACTTTCTTCTCAACAGTGTTGACACAGGAAAAGGATTTGCCAGGGGAAATGCAGAGTGATAATGTAAACTCCCCATTAAGTATTACCTGCCTAACCCAGGAAGAAGTGCAGAACCTCCTTAGTAAGATTAAAATTGACAAATCACCAGGCCCTGATGGCATTCACCCTCGGGTATTAAGGGAGTTAAGTAATATGATAGACAGGCCTCTATTCCTTATATTTAAAGACTCTATAGAAACAGGGTCTGTTCATTTTGATTGGCGGCAAGCAAATCTGGTACCAATATTCAAAAAGGGTTGTAAAAGGGAACCTGGAAACGATAGACCGGTAAGCTTAACATCTGTTGTGGGCAAAATTTTTGAAGGGTTTCTAAGGGATACCATTATGGACTATCTCAATGTTAATAAATGTTTAACTCCATATCAACATGGATTTATGAAGGATCGCTCCTGTGAAACTAACCTGATCAGCTTCTATGAGGATGTAAGCTCTCAAATGGACCAAGGAGAATCATTGGATGTCATTTATCTTGACTTCTCTAAAGTATTTGACACAGTCCCACATAAAAGATTGGTAAGTAAGATGAGAAAGCTTGGGCTAGGGGAAAATGTGTGTAGATGGGTAGATGGCTTAGTGATAGAAAGCAAAGAGTGGTTATTAATGGGGCATACTCAGATTGGGCCAGGGTTACTAGTGGAGTACTACAGGGTTCTGTATTGGGCCCCCCACAATTTAATATATTTATTAATGATCTGGTGGATGGCTTACACAGTAAAATATCAGTATTTGCAGATGATACAAAACTATGTAAGGTAGTTAACACAAAGGAGGACAGTTTGCAGCTACAGACAGATTTGAGTAAATTGGAGAATTGGGCTGAAAAATGGCAAATGAGGTTTAACACAGATAAGTGTAAGGTTATGAACATGGGAAGGAGAAACAGATGCTATAATTACTTACTAAATGGGAAACTGCTGGGGAAATCAGACATGGAAAAAGAATTAGTCATCTTAGTCAATAAGAAGCTAAATTGGAGTGCCCAGTGTCAGGCAGCTGCCACCAAAGCAAATAGGGTCATGGGATGCATTAGAAGAGGTCTGGGGACACGAGATGAAAACATAATTCTCCCTCTATACAAATCACTCGTTAGACCACACTTGGAGTATTGTGTGCAATTTTGGACGCCGGTGCTCAAAAAAGACATTACTGAACTTGAAAGGGTTCAAAAGCGGGCTACTAAATGATAAATGGAGTTGGTTCACTACAATACCCAGAAAGGTTATCAAAATTAGGTCTATTTACTCTAGAAAAGAGAGGACTTAGGGGAGACCTAATATATATGTACAAGTATATCAGAGGACAATACAGAGATCTCTCCAATGAACTGTTTATACCAAGGACTGTGACAAGAACAAGGGGGCATGCTCTTTGTTTGAAGGAAAGACAATTTCTGCACCAGCATATAAGAGGGTTCTTCACGGTAAGAGCAGTGAGGCTCTGGAATTCTCTTCCTGAGGAAGTGGTGATGGCCAACTCACTGAATGAATTTAAGAAAGGAATGGGTGCTTTTCTTGTGAGTAACAGTATAGAAGGTTACGAATAACATAATATTATAGGTAGATGATTGACCCAGCTTAGGGGAAGGAATTTTTTTCCCTATGGAGAAAATTGGCTTCTACTCTGTGGGTTTTTTGCCTTCCCCAGGATCAACAATGCAGAACAGCTGCACTAAAAATAGGCTGAACTAGATGGACATAAGATCTTCCTTCTGCCTTCAAAACTATGTTACTATGTATGTTACTTGGGGTTTGCACCCTTCTTGGTGAGGGCTACCAAGGGTTCAACCAAAGTCCAGAAGTGGGGGATGAATTGGCGATAGTAATTTATGAACCCCATAAAGCGCTGCACCGCTTTGAGAGAATGAGGTTCCTGCCAATCCATCACCACCTGTAGCTTGGCAGGATCCATGGCCAATCCCCGGGCGGAGATGATATAGCACAGGAAAGGCAAGGACTCCTGCTCAAACACACACTTCTCCAACTTGGCATAGAGGGAGTTTTCCCGCAGGCGATCGAAAACTTTGCAAACATCTCTCCGGTGGGAGTCAATATCTGGTGAGTAGATGAGAATATCATCCAGATAGACTACAACTGAGGTGGTAAGCATATCCCGGAAGATATCGTTCACAAAGTCTTGGAAGACGGCCGGGGCATTACAGAGGCCGAAGGGCATCACCAGGTATTCATAGTGCCCATCCCTGGTGTTAAATACCGGCTTCCATTAGTCCCCATCACTGATGCGAATCAGGCTGTAAGCCCCGCGCAGATCAAGTTTGGAAAACACCCTCGCTCCCCGTAGCCTATCAAACAGCTATGATATCAGGGGCAGGGGATACTTATTCTTAATGGTGATGGCGTTAAGACCCCTGTAATCAATGCAAGGACGTAGTTCCCCACTCTTCTTCTGGACGAAGAAGAATCCCGCCCCCGCTGGTGACACTGACTTCCTAATGAATCCTCTTGCCAGATTCTCCCTGATGTATTTAGACATGGCCTCTGTCTCCGGGAGAGATAGGGGATAGACTCGACCCCGGTGAGGCTCAGCACCAGGCAAGAGGTCAATAGGACAGTCATAGGGGCGATGCGGTGGAAGGGTCTCCACCGCCTTTTTGGAGAACACGTCCGCATACTGTCGATAGTGTTTGGGGAGCAAGGAGAGATCTGCGGGAACCTCGGTGGAGGCAACCTGAACGCACTCCCTCAGACACCTACCCTCACATGATTTACTCCACCCAATAATCCTCCCTGAGGACCACTCTATATGGGGGGAGTGGTACTGCAACCAGGGGATTCCTAGAAGTACCTGGTCAATACCCTCAGGCATGACGAGGAGGGATATCGTCTCCTGATGAGATGGAGCCACTGAGAGTAACAAGGGGGCGGTCTGGTGGGTTATCTGTGAGGGTAGAGTGGCGCCATTCACCACTCTGACGGTGACTGGTGTAGACATCATAACCAGGGGTATAGCGTGCCATTGAGTGAAGGCTGACGACATAAAATTGCCCTCTGCCCCGGAATCCACGCAAACCTCCACCGCCAGAGTGGAAGAATCAACCTCAAGTGTCCCCTTAAAGGACAGCTTGGAGGAAGACGCCGCTGATTCTAGTGTGCCGCCTCCTACAGCCACTAGGCGCGAGTAGAGTTGAGCGACTTTTGGTTTTTTAGGGTCGCGTTTCGTTTCGTGAAACCCGACTTTTCCAAAAGTCGGGTCGAGCAAGATCGTCCGATTATAGGGAAAAGTCGGGGTCGTCCCGAAACACGAAACCCAATGTAAGTCAATGGGGAATAAAAGTCGGCAGTGAGAGGAGGACAGGAAACACACCAACAGTGCCCATTTGAATGCCAAAAGCATCAATTCTTCTTGCTTAAGCTTGTCAACCTTAATTAACTTCATAATACAAGTTACGCACTGAAAAATGGGGGTTATTTTGCTACAGGCTGTGGGGGGGGAGGGCTGGCTCCAGGTTTTCTTGTGCCCTGGGCAAAAGAGCGCCCCTTTAACACATACCACAACTCATCATGCTCCGATACGGCAGAGAAATAGCGGTATAGTACAATGAAAAATACCTCACTTTTTACATCTCATGACGAGGCCCATCTATTTCTCCATACAGAATCATTGGTCCCATATAATGTTTGAAACAGTATATGAAGAGCTCCACATAATGCTACAGTATATGTTGGTCCCCATGGATGAAGCTCTACTGTCTTATGGGCCCAAATAATGCTCCAAACATAATGGGCCCCATTTCTAATGCTCTAGTGTATAATGGGCCCTGTAAATGCTGCTCCAGTGTCTGATGTCCACCTTTGGAATGTTCCAGTGTATGGTGGGCCCCATCTATCATTCTCAGACGGTGTTAGGCCCAGTATGGATTGCACGTGATTGCACAAAGGTGAGAAAGGGTACCGTATCCCCAGATAACATGTATGGATAGTGTACACATTCAAAATATATGTCTATACATCAGGAGGCAGGCTCAGACGGTGGGGGGGGGGAGGGCTGGCTCCAGGTTTTCATGTGCCCTGGGCGAAAGAGCGCCCCTTTAACACATACCACAACTCATCATGCTCCGATACGGCAGAGAAATAGCGGTATAGTACAATGAAAAATACCTCACTTTTTACATCTCATGACGAGGCCCATCTATTTCTCCATACAGAATCATTGGTCCCATATAATGTTTGAAACAGTATATGAAGAGCTTCACATAATGCTACAGTATATGTTGGTCCCCATGGATGAAGCTCTACTGTCTTATGGGCCCAAACAATGCTCCAAACATAATGGGCCCCATTTCTAATGCTCTAGTGTATAATGGGCCCTGTAAATGCTGCTCCAGTGTCTGATGTCCACCTTTGGAATGTTCCAGTGTATGGTGGGCCCCATCTATCATTCTCAGACGGTGTTAGGCCCAGTATGGATTGCACGTGATTGCACAAAGGTGAGAAAGGGTACCGTATCCCCAGATAACATGTATGGATAGTGTACACATTCAAAATATATGTCTATACATCAGGAGGCAGGCTCAGACGGTGTTAGGCCCAGTATGGATTGCACGTGATTGCACAAAGGTTAGAAAGGGTACCGTATCCCCAGATAACATGTATGGATAGCGTACACATTCAAAATATATGTCTCAGGAGGCAGGCTCAGACGGTGTTAGGCCCAGTATGGATTGCACGTGATTGCACAAAGGTTAGAAAGGGTACTGTATCCCCAGATAACATGTATGGATAGCGTACACATTCAAAATATATGTCTCAGGAGGCAGGCTCAGACGGTGTTAGGCCCAGTATGGATTGCACGTGATTGCACAAAGGTTAGAAAGGGTACCGTATCCCCAGATAACATGTATGGATAGCGTACACATTCAAAACATATGTCTCAGGAGGCAGGCTCAGACGGTGTTAGGCCCAGTATGGATTGCACGTGATTGCACAAAGGTTAGAAAGGGTACCGTATCCCCAGATAACATGTATGGATAGCGTACACATTCAAAATATATGTCTCAGGAGGCAGGCTCAGACGGTGTTAGGCCCAGTATGGATTGCACGTGATTGCACAAAGGTTAGAAAGGGTACCGTATCCCCGGATAACATGTATAGATAGCGTACACATTCAAAATATATGTCTCAGGAGGCAGGCTCAGACGGTGTTAGGCCCAGTATGGATTGCACGTGATTGCACAAAGGTTAGAAAGGGTACCGTATCCCCGGATAACATGTATGGATAGCGTACACATTCAAAATATATGTCTATACATCAGGAGGCAGCTCAGACGGTGTCAGGCACAGTATGGATTTGACGGCCCAGATTCCACAGCGTAGGAGCAGGGAGAGGTAAAGATTGCAAATGCTGGGGCCCTGCCCAAGCAAGGGGGGCCCACTCGTGGGCGTCGGTACTGGCACTGGGCCCCTCATAGTACAGCGGTGTGTCTGACGGCGGGTGTGCACCACCACCGTCAGAGACACTTGATTGCACTATGAGGGACCCTGTGCCAGTGCCCGCGCCCAAGAGTCAGCCTACCCACCTGTCCAGGGCAACGGCACTCGCACGGTGCCGTGCGCTAGGTGGTGACCCCGGCCATGGGGGGGGGGAGGCAGCACAGTTAGGGAGTTTTAGAAAGTGGCATATGTTGATGTTGGACATTCAGCTGATGCAAAAGGCGAAATAGGTGAAGTACCAGGAAGAGGTGGACCAAAGCAAGCCATTTTTCTGTCACCCTATGTGTCATCAGGGGAAGGTGGGACAAAATCCTTGGAAACCCATGCGTGGTTCATTTTAATGAAGGTTAGATCATCCACATTTTGGGTTGACAGACGGGTCCTTTTTTCTGTCAGGATTGATCCAGCTGCACTGAAGACTCTTTCCGATAGCACACTTGCAGCTGGGCAAGCGAGCTCCTGTAAGGCATATTGGGCCAATTCAGGCCAGGTGTCCAGTTTAGCGGCCCAATAGTCAAAGGGGAATGACCTGTGTGGGAGAACATCGATATGGGAGGAAAAGTAGTTTGTAACCATAGTTGACAACTGCTGTCTCCTGTCACTTTCCATCGATGCAGTATTACCAGTTGTGTGAGCGGTATTTGAAAAATCAGTCCACAACATTGTCATGAAACCCCTGTCTCCAACGCCACTTCTGCTGTGTGCACCACGAACACCTCTGCCAAGCTGCCCCCGGCCCGTACGGCTCGTGTGAGAACCATCACCGCTGCTGTGTGCTGGGAATGCCTCAAGCAACCGATTTACCAGAGTTGCTTGTTTATTAGCCAATATTAGGTCAAGGTTCTCCTGTGGCATGATGTTTTGTAATTTGCCTTTATAGCGTGGATCCAGGATGCTGGCCAACCAGTAGTCGTCATCGTTCATCATTTTGGCAATGCGGGGGTCCCTTTTTAGGATCCGCAAGGCATAATCTGACATGTGGGCCAATGTTCCCGGTGTCAATGATGCACTGCGAGTGCTGGGTGGAGGAGCACTTTCTGGCAAATCCACATCCCTCCAGTCACGCACAAACCCTGTACCAGACCTTGCCACGCCAACATTTTCACTTGCCCCACGAGATGCATCCTCCTCCCCTAAGTAATCATCCCCTTCATCATCCTCCTCCTCCTCTTCTTCCTCCACCTCGTCCAGGAGAGGTCCCTGAGCAGACAATGGCTGAATGTCATCAAGGATTCCCTCCTCCTCTTCCTCCTCATCAACATTGGCTGCAGACGCCTGCTCCTTAAGGTGCGTCAAAGTTTGCATGAGCAGACGCATAAGTGGGATGCTCATGCTTAGGATGGCGTCGTCTGCGCTTACCAGCCATGTGCATTCCTCAAAACACTGAAGGACTTTACAAAGGTCTTTCAGCTTCGACCACTGCACACCTGTCAACTCCATGTCTGCTCTCAAAGTGCCTGGCCGTGTATCCTCCCACAAATGCATTATGGCCTGCCTCTGCTCGCACAGCCGCTCCACCATGTGCAGGGTGGAGTTCCACCTTGTTGCAATGTCGATAATGAGGCGGTGGTTGGGAAGGTGGAGCAATCGCTGCAGCTTCTGCATACGAACGGAGTGTACAGGCGACCGACGGATGTGCGTGCACAGTCTTCGCATCTTCTGGAGCAGGGCTGTTAACTCCGGATAATTTTTGAGGAAGCACTGCACCACCAGGTTCAAGGTGTGAGCCAAGCAAGGTATGTGGCTGAGTTTTGAAAGGGCTATGGCTGCCACAAAATTACGGCCGTTATCACTAACTACCTTGCCTGCCTCAAGATGTACACTGCCCAGCCATGACTCAGTTTGTCGCTTCAAGTACTCGGCCAGCACCTCGGCGGTGTGTCTGTCGCCCAAACACATCATCTGCAACACAGCCTGCTGATGCTTTCCACTAGCTGCTCGATAGGGGGACACATCGTGTGCAACAGTGGCAGCTGCAGATGGAGTGCTCGTACGACTGCGCTCTGTGGACGAGCTTTCGCTTCTGGAGGAGGAGGAGGAGGAGGGTCGAACGCCTACAGCCAACTGTTTCCTATACCGTGGGCTAGGCAGCACTGTCCCACCACCGCTGTCCCCTGTGGACCCTGCATCCACCACATTAACCCAGTGCGCAGTGATGGACACGTAACGGCCCTGGCCATGCCGACTGGACCATGCATCAGTTGTGAGGTGCACCTTTCCGCTCACTGACTGCTTGAGTGCATGGACAATGCGGTCTTTCACATGATGGTGGAGGGCTGGGTTGGCTTTGCGAGAGAAGAAGTGGCGACTGGGTAGGTCATAGCGTGGTACTGCATAGGCCATGAGTTCGCGGAAAGCTGTGCTTTCCACCAACCGAAAGGGCATCATCTCAAACGAGATTAGTTTGGCAATGTGGGCGTTCAAACCCAGTGTACGCGGATGAGAGACTGAGTACTTTCTTGACCTACTCATAGTGTCTGGGAGGGTGAGCTGGACTTGAGAGCTGCATATGGTGGAAGTAGCGGTGGACAGGGCGGACTGAGAGAGGGTTGATGATGGTGATGGAGTTGGTGTTCTTTCTGATGGCCTAGAATCAGTCTTTCGTTGATATAACAGTGGGATTCCCTGACTGCTGTGGTCTTGCAACGACACCTCAACATTTGCTGCTGTGCTAACTGGTGGGCTTACAGTGGGGGAAACAATGTAGCGTTGCTGACTACCTTCGTTGTGATCAGTTGCACATGTGGCACTTGAGGTTTGGTGTTGTGTCCACGCTTGCAAGTGCATGCTGGTTAAATGTCTAAGCATGCAACTGGTATTCAAATTTTTCAGATTTTTCCCTCGGCTAAAGGTCTTTGCGCACTTCTTACAGATAACCTTGGCCTGATGAGGAGGATTTTGGTCAAAAAAGTGCCACACTGCACTCTTCCTACTTTGGCAGACATTTTGCGGCCTAGCACGCTGTGATCTTTTGACCCTCTGGACAAGCTGTCCAGCAACTCTTTTGATGTTTGGAACCTGTCTTTGGAGTGCTCCGGGCCTGCCAGATAACAGCTGTTGCGATGTCGATGTCTGCTGTGGATGCTCCTCATCTGAGCTATTGGAAGCAGCACCCTCTTCCCCCAATGGATGCCAATCTGGGTCAACAACTGGGTCATCCATCACCTCCTCTTCTATGTCATGTGCACCTTCCTCTGTGTCACCGTGTATGGTGGTATAGTGTGCGGGAAGGGGCACCTGAGTCTCATCAGGGTCAGAATCTGGCTCTGTACACTGCGAGGACAATGTAGTGCTCTGAGTGAATGTACCAGCAGAATCATCCATCAGCGGCTGTGCATCAGTGCACTCCATGTCAGATTCATCTTGGCCTGGGTAATTCACCATTTCACTTGATAATCCAGGCATGGTATGTGAAAACAGCTCCATGGAGTAATCAGTAGTATGGCCTGCGTCATCCTTCAATCTTGGTTGGGGTGAAGGACACAAGAAAAGGTGTGGTTCATGAACATGAGCCTCCAATGACGACTCAGTGCTTTTACTTTTTACAACTGAAGAAGAGGAGGCGATAGAGCTGGAGGCTGAGTCAGCAATGTAAGACAAAACATTTTCCTGATGCTCTGGCTTTAAAAGCGGTTTGCCAACTCCTAGAAAACTAAGCGTTCGAGGCCTTATGTAGCCAGACGATGACGCAGGGTCAGCACCTCCTGCATTCGGTCCTATTTTGCTCTTGCCACTACCATCAGATCCACCACCAACACCATCATTACCAGCTGCCAACCCCCGCCCAATTCCACGGCCTCTTCCACCAGCCTTCCTCATTTTTGGTAGAAATGTAGACAAAATCCAACAAACTATATAGTAATGTAAAACAAGGTACAAGGTGTCTATAGGACAGGGGAGATTTTGAATTTCTGCAGACACTTGTGGACACTGGACACTTTTGGATTGTGTGAGGCCCACTGATATCTGAGCGCTATGTGACAGGCTCGATGGCACAGCTGTGACCAAAGTGACTAGAGGATAAGGGAGATTTTGAATCTCTGCACACGCTTTTGGACACTGGACACTTTTGGATTGTGTGAGGCCCACTGATATCTGAGCGCTATGTCACAGGCTCGATGGCACAGCTGTGACCAAAGTGACTAGAGGATAAGGGAGATTTTGAATCTCTGCACACACTTTTGGACACTGGACACTTTTGGATTGTGTGAGGCCCACTGATATCTGAGCGCTATGTGACAGGCTCGATGGCACAGCTGTGACCAAAGTGACTAGAGTATAAGGGATATTTTGAATCTCTGCACACACTTTTGGACACTGAACACTTTTGGATTGTGTGAGGCCCACTGATATCTGAGCGCTATGTGACAGGCTCGATGGCACAGCTGTGACCAAAGTGACTAGAGGATAAGGGAGATTTTGAATCTCTGAACACACTTTTGGACACTGGATGGACATTTTTGGATTGTGTGAGGCCCACTGATATCTGAGCGCTATGTGACAGGCTCGATGGCACAGCTGTGACCAAAGTGACTAGAGGATAAGGGAGATTTTGAATCTCTGCACACACTTTTGGACACTGGATGGACACTTTTGGATTGTGTGAGGCCCACTGATATCTGAGCGCTATGTGACAGGCTCGATGGCACAGCTGTGACCAAAGTGACTAGAGGATAAGGGAGATTTTGAATCTCTGCACACACTTTTGGACACTGGACACTTTTGGATTGTGTGAGGCCCACTGATATCTGAGCGCTATGTGACAGGCTCAATGGCACAGCTGTGACCAAAGTGACTAGAGGATAAGGGAGATTTTGAATCTCTGCACACACTTTTGGACACTGGATGGACACTTTTGGATTGTGTGAGGCCCACTGATATCTGAGCGCTATGTGACAGGCTCGATGGCACAGCTGTGACCAAAGTGACTAGAGGATAAGGGAGATTTTGAATCTCTGCACACACTTTTGGACACTGGACACTGGAGATTGGATTGCTTTTAAAAAAGCAGTGGGTAAACAGCAATGCAGGAATGTCAGGAAGCCTTAAAAGGCAGCCCAACAACCAACACCACTATATAGCCTCCCCTTGCACTGCACACACAGTGACTGGTGTGTTGTGCAGGCCAAATTGCTAGCAGCAGAAGCAGTTTTTTTTTCTTCTCAGCAGGACAAAAAAAAAAAATTGGGATTGCTTTTAAAAAAGCAGTTTGCGGAGCAGTGGGTAAACAGCAATGCAGGAATGTCAGGAAGCCTTAGAAGGCAGCCCAACAACCAACACCACTGATACACCACTATATAGCCTCCCCTTGCACTGCACACACAGTGACTGGTGTGTTGTGCAGGCCAAATCGCTAGCAGCAGAAGCAGTTTTTTTGTCTTCTTCCCTGCCTAACGCTCTCCCTACAGAATCAGCAGCAACCTCTCCCTATACTAAGATCGGCAGAAGTAAGATGGCGGTCGGCGTGCACGCCCTTTTATACCCCCTGTGACGCCCACCAAAGCAAGCCAATCACTTGCATGCCCTTCTGAAAGATGGTGGTGACCCGTGCCTATGTCATCACGTTGCCCACAGTGTCCGTGGATCCTGATTGGCTGAAAAAGAGCGCAAAAGAAACTTTTGAAACGCGACTTTGGCGCGTAAGTCGCCGACCTCGTGGCCGACCTCATCCTAGGGTCGGGTTTCGTTTCATGAAACCCGACTTTGCCAAAAGTCGGCGACTTTTGAATTTTTTCGACCCGTTTCGCTCAACTCTAGGCGCAAGCATTCTCCCAGCTAGCTGCTGTGGGCACCAGTTGGCAAGGTGACCGGACTGCCGGCAAACATGAGAGCTCACAGGAGCTCGAGCGGACAGTGGCCTGGATCCCTCACGGGAAGCCCCCTGATGCTCGGACGCCTGATCGGAAGATTCCAGAGGTTTAGCAAAGCTAGGTGCCAACCTAAACCACTGCCTATACTGGGCCCACTCCAACCTTCGCTCGGCGAATCGAAGATCAATACGGGTGGAGAAAGTGATAAGCTCCTCCATTGTAGCGGGAATCTCCCTGGTGGCCAGAGCGTCCTTCACATGGCCAGCCAAACCTCTCCAGAATGCCGTAATGAGGACCTTATCTGGCCACTCTAACTCTGAGGCCAGCGTCCGGAACTGGATGGCAAAGTGGCTGACCATGGACGAGCCCTGTGATAATGCCAGCAACAGGAGCGCGGTGTCATGAGTGACTCGTGGTCCCAGGAAGACCTGCTTCAGAGTGTCCAAGAACCGCGAGACACACTGCACCACATGATCACCACGCTCCCACAGCGGTGTGGCCCACTCCAAAGCCCTGCCTGACAAGAGGGAAATAATAAATCCCACTTTATCCCGCTCAGAGGGGAATCGTGCGGCCAGCAGCTCCAGCTGTATAGAGCACTGGCTTACGAAACCCCTACAAGAAGCACTATCACCCGAGAACTTCTCGGGCAGCGGGAGGTGGGACAAAGTCGGGGCAGGAATGGCTGTGGTCACAAGGGAGACAGCCTCTGTGGCTGCCTGAACAGCAACAGCAGTAACATCCGCAGCCTAGGCAGAACGCTCGAGAGCCGCCAACCTGCCCTGCAGCTGCCGGATGTACTGCAGCAGTCGTTGTTCATTCGCCATTTCTAGCCAGACTATGGCGCTAGTATAATGTTACGGGCTGGCGGAATGCACCAAATAATAAAGATGGTATTTAGGTGAGTTCACAGCCCGGGGTACACCGTGCAGAGGTGTTAACTGCTGCTCGGTAATGGTGGACGCTATATGGCGGTATAATAACGGGACACACGGGGTTAACCTCACCCAATGTGTACAGAGGCGGACTCTTATCTCTCAGAGCCGCACAACCACCAAATAATAAATGCCGTAGCCTGTTATTGCTCACAGAGCTCGGCAGTGTGAGCGCTAGCGTATAGTCACAGAATTCAGCCCTTAGACCGCAGGACTGAAGTCCCTCTAGACCGCTAGCGCTCGGCACCGCGACTGCGAAGCCAGCAAGGGTTAAATCACGTGTGCAAGTGTGACAGTGCCACTCAGGTGGACGCCACTAATCGCCCTGGGTTGGGCCAGGTAAGCGCACAGATTGCGCGAGGCGTTGCACCGGCATGGCTGTCACTTGCCGCGTTTCGATAGTGCCCTGCAGTGGGCGACACCATCGGACGCTAGTGTGCAGATGGCTGGTATGCACTGTGGCCTATAGACTAGCCACTGACAGGCACTGACTCGGACTCTAAACCCTAACCACATTCGTATTATCAGAGGGAAGGGGTTTCATAATGAGTCAGTCACCAGATACATGCATCCATCATCATACACTCCAAACTATTTCAGTCTATACTAGTGCATGGGCGAGCGGCCATGCAAACCTTTTATAGCCATGGGCGTCCGGGACCTTCCTGGCTTCTCGGATGGACCAATCCGAACACGAGTAGGACCTGAGCACGTGACCCTCTATCTCCAACGGGAGATCACTCCACAGGCATGCTCAGTGGCCCGACATGAGGACTTAGTCCCTGGAGAATCTCGCTGCTGAGCATCATGCATTGTCAGCAGCAAGCAAACCCACGGAGTTGGCCTGGGTAGAGCACCGGGACCGACGAATCTGCTGAGCAGGCTCCACTGCGGCCAAAGAAGAATGGGAGACCGCTAGGTACAAGGCTCTGGATTCCTGCTGTGCAGTGGCAGGAACCTGACACCTAACACACAGCTACCCTGACAGTGCCGTTTCGCTGTACTGGCTTCCTCAACAGTGGGCATGTTCTTTAGACTGCCCAACTTTATATATCCCCATAACCAGCTGACATTAATGTTGGCGTCTCCGGCTGACAACTGCGCATGCAGTAGTCATATACTGTTTGTGCCATATACTACTGTGCCACAAGTAGGAAGTTGATATCTTCAAATTTTATTTAGGTTTATCCATATAAATGGTCCACCCTGTATATTGTGATTTCTCTCTCTCTCTCTCTCTCTCTCTCTATATATATATATATATATATATGTATATATATATATATATATATATATACACTCACTGGCCACTTTATTAGGTACACCTGTCCAACTGTGTGTTAAGACTTAATTTCTAATCAGCCAATCACATGGCGGCAACTCAGTGCATTTAGGCATGTAGACATGGTCAAGACAATCTCCTGCAGTTCAAACCGAGCATCAGTATGGGGAAGAAAGGTGATTTGAGTGCCTTTGAACGTGGCATGATTGTTGGTGCCAGAAGGGCTGGTCTGAGAATTTCAGAAACTGCTGATCTACTGGGATTTTCACGCACAACCATCTCTAGGGTTTACAGAGAATGGTCCGAAAAAGAAAAAAAATCCAGTGAGCGTCAGTTCTGTGGCCGGAAATGCCATGTTGATGCCAGAGGTCCGAGGAGAATGGGCAGACTGGTTCGAGCTGATAGAAAGGCAACAGTGACTCAAATTGCCACCCGTTACAACCAAGGTAGGCAGAAGAGCATGTCTGAACGCACAGTGCGTCGAACTTTGAGGCAGATGGGCTACAGCAGCAGAAGACCACACTGGGTACCACTCCTCTCAGCTAAGAACAGGAAACTGAGGCTACAATTTGCACAAGCTCATCGAAATTGGACAGTAGAAGATTGGAAAAACGTTGCCTGGTCTGATGAGTCTCGATTTCTGCTGCGACATTCGGATGGTAGGGTCAGAATTTGGCGTAAACAACATGAAAGCATGGATCCATCCTGCCTTGTATCAACGGTTCAGGCTGGTGGTGGTGGTGTCATGGTGTGGGGAATTTTTTCTGGGCACTCTTTGGGCCCCTTGGTACCAATTGAGCATCGTTGCAACGCCACAGCCTACCTGAGTATTGTTGCTGACCATGTCCATCCCTTTATGACCCCAATGTACCCAACATCTGATGGCTACTTTCAGCAGGATAATGCGCCATGTCATAAAGCTCGAATCATCTCAGATTGGTTTCTTGAACATGACAATGAGTTTACTGTACTCAAATGGCCTCCTCAGTCACCAGATCTCAATCCAATAGAGCATCTTTGGGATGTGGTGGAACGGGAGATTCGCATCAGGGATGTGCAGCCGACAAATCTGCGCCAACTGTGTGATGCCATCATGTCAATATGGTCCAAAATCTCTGAGGAATGCTTCCAGCACCTTGTTGAATCTCTGCCACGAAGAATTGAGGCAGTTCTGAAGGCAAAAGGGGGTCCAACCCCTTACTAGCATGGTGTACCTAATAAAGTGGCCAGTGAGTGTATATATATAGTACAGACCAAAAGTTCGGACACACCTTCCCATGCAAAGGGTTTTCTTTATTTTCATGACTATGAAA
The DNA here is from genome assembly GCF_039654945.1 of Dendrobates tinctorius. Lineage (NCBI taxonomy): Eukaryota > Metazoa > Chordata > Amphibia > Anura > Dendrobatidae > Dendrobates > Dendrobates tinctorius. Next base: position 63,208,813 of record NW_027361728.1, read on the forward strand.
ATTGTAGATTCACTCTGAAGGCATCAAAACTATGAATTAACACATGTGGAATTATATAATTATCAACAAATTGTGAAACAACTGAAAATACTGTATGTCTTATATTCTAGGTTCTTCAAAGTAGCCACCTTTTGCTGTGATTACTGCTTTGCACACTCTTGGCATTCTCTTGATGAGCTTCAAGAACTAGTCACCGGAAATGGTTTTCACTTCACAGGTGTGCCCTGCCAGGTTTAATAAGTGGGATTTCTTGCCTTATAAATGGGGTTGGGACCATCAGTTGTGTTGTGCAGAAGTCTGGTGGATACACAGGTGATAGTCTTACTGAATAGACTGTTAGAATTTGTATTATGGCAAGAAAAAAGCAGCTAAGCAAAGAAAATCGAGTGGCCATCATTACTTTAAGAAATGAAGGTCAGTCAGTCCAAAAAAATTGGGAAAACTTTGAAAGCGTCCCCAAGTGCAGTGGCAAAAACCATCAAGCGCTACAAAGAAACTGGCTTACATGAGGACCGCCCCAGGAAAGGAAGACCAAGAGTCACCTCTGCTGAGGAGGATAAGTTTATCCAAGTCACCAGCCTCAGAAATCGCAGGTTAACAGCAGCTCAGATTAGAGACCAGGTCAATGCCACACAGAGTTCTAGCAGCAGACACATCTCTACAACAACTGTTAAGAGGAGACTTTGTGCAGCAGGCCTTCCTGGTAAAATAGCTGCTGGGAAACCAATGTAAAGGACAGGCAACAAGCAGAAGAGACTTGTTTGGGCTAAAGAACACAAGGAATGGACATTAGACCAGTGGAAATCTGTGCTTTGGTCTGATGAGTCCAAACTTGAGATATTTGGTTTCAACCACCGTGTCTTTGTGCGACGCAGAAAAGGTGAACGGATGGACTCTACATGCCTGCTTCCCACTGTGGAGCATGGAGGAGGAGGTGTGATGGTGTGGGGGTGCTTTGCTGGTGACACTGTTGGGGATTTATTCAAAACAGAAGGCATACTGAACCAGCATGGCTACAACAGCATTTTGCAGCGGCATGCTATTCCATCCGGTTTGCGTTTATTTGGACCATCATTTATTTTTCAACAGGACAATGACCCCAAACACACCTCCAGGCTGTGTAAGGGCTATTTGACCAAGAAGGAGAGTGACGGGGTACTATGCAAGATGACCTGGCCTCCACAGTCATCAGACCTGAACCCAGTCGAGATGGTTTGGGGTGAGCTGGACCACTGAGTGAAGGCAAAAGGGCCAACAAGTGCTAAGCATCTCTGGAAACTTCCTCAAGACTGTTGGAAGACCATTTCCTGTGACTACCTCTTGAAGCTCATCAAGAGAATGCCAAGAGTGTGCAAAGCAGTAATCAAAGCAAAAGGTGTCTACTTTGAAGAACCTAGAATATAAGATATATTTTCAGTTGTTTCACACTTTTTTGTTAATTATATAATTCCACATGTGTTAATTCATAGTTTTGATGCCTTCAGAGTGATTCTACAATTTTCATAGTCATGAAAATAAAGAAATCTCTTTGAATGAGAAGGTGTGTCCAAACTTTTGGTTTGTACTGTGTATATATATATATATATATATATATACACTCACTGGCCACTTTATTAGGTACACCATGCTAGTAAGGGGTTGGACCCCCTTTTGCCTTCAGAACTGCCTCAATTCTTCGTGGCAGAGATTCAACAAGGTGCTGGAAGCATTCCTCAGAGATTTTGGACCATATTGACATGATGGCATCACACAGTTGGCGCAGATTTGTCGGCTGCACATCCCTGATGCGAATCTCCCGTTCCACCACATCCCAAAGATGCTCTATTGGATTGAGATCTGGTGACTGAGGAGGCCATTTGAGTACAGTAAACTCATTGTCATGTTCAAGAAACCAATCTGAGATGATTCGAGCTTTATGACATGGCGCATTATCCTGCTGAAAGTAGCCATCAGATGTTGGGTACATTGTGGTCATAAAGGGATGGACATGGTCAGCAACAATACTCAGGTAGGCTGTGGCGTTGCAACGATGCTCAATTGGTACCAAGGGGCCCAAAGAGTGCCCAGAAAAAATTCCCCACACCATGACACCACCACCACCAGCCTGAACCGTTGATACAAGGCAGGATGGATCCATGCTTTCATGTTGTTTACGCCAAATTCTGACCCTACCATCCGAATGTCGCAGCAGAAATCGAGACTCATCAGACCAGGCAACGTTTTTCCAATCTTCTACTGTCCAATTTCGATGAGCTTGTGCAAATTGTAGCCTCAGTTTCCTGTTCTTAGCTGAGAGGAGTGGTACCCTGTGTGGTCTTCTGCTGCTGTAGCCCATCTGCCTCAAAGTTCGACGCACTGTGCGTTCAGAGATGCTCTTCTGCCTACCTTGGTTGTAACGGGTGGCAATTTGAGTCACTGTTGCCTTTCTATCAGCTCGAACCAGTCTGCCCATTCTCCTCTGACCTCTGGCATCAACATGGCATTTCCGGCCACAGAACTGCCGCTCACTGGATTTTTTTTCTTTTTCGGACCATTCTCTGTAAACCCTAGAGATGGTTGTGCGTGAAAATCCCAGTAGATCAGCAGTTTCTGAAATTCTCAGACCAGCCCTTCTGGCACCAACAATCATGCCACGTTCAAAGGCACTCAAATCACCTTTCTTCCCCATACTGATGCTCGGTTTGAACTGCAGGAGATTGTCTTGACCATGTCTACATGCCTAAATGCACTGAGTTGCCGCCATGTGATTGGCTGATTAGAAATTAAGTCTTAACACACAGTTGGACAGGTGTACCTAATAAAGTGGCCAGTGAGTGTATATATATATGTCAAAAATTAAGAGATCACCACATCAAAACCCTGTCATGGGCAGCCCATTCTCCAGACCTGAATCCCATTGAAAACCTCTGGAATGTACGGTAATCAAGAGGATGAAACAAAGAATTGCTTAAATTTTTGTGCAAGAAGCAGTGTGAAAGACTGGTAGCAAGCATGCAAAGACGCATGAAAGCTGTTTTTAAAAATCATGGTTATTCCACAAAATATTGATTTTAGAACTCTTCCCGAGTTAAAACATTAGTAAACATTTTCTAAATGATTATGAGCTTGTTTTGTTTGCGTTATTTGAGGTCTGAAAGCACTGTTTTTGTTTTTTTTTAAATTTTGACCATTTTTCTTTGTCAGAAAAAAAGTACAAAATTTATTGCTTGGAAATTCGGAGACATGTTGTCAGAAGTTTATAGACTAAAAGAACAGTTTACATTATACTCAAAAATATACCTATAAAGAGAAATGTGAAAATGAGGATGAATGAACTCATGGAGATCAACATCCAACACTGCGGAGACACCATCACATGTTTTTCAACGCAGTGATTCTAGGGCAATGCCCCCACCCTTATGGGAGATATGTAAATATATGCAAAACACAAGCCGCGGAGACACCATCACATGTTTCTCAACGCAAGCAATGACTAGCCAGATTCTTACTCCACACTGATGAGGGGCAATACCCCGAAACAGCTGTCTGTGGATGGATACCATGTTTTGGCATAGGTGGTTTCCTTCATTTTAGACTGCCCTTCCCGTGGTTGTTCCCTCCCGGGGAAAGACCTGGCTAGTCATTGCTTGCATTGAGAAACATGTGATGGTGTCTCCGCAGCTTGTGTTTTGCATATAAAGAGAAATATCAGACAAACTGAACATTTGAAAGTGGTCTTTAATTTTTGACAGAGCTGTATATATATATAAATATCTATATATAAAGCTGTATGTATGTTTGTGTGTATCACCAACCAATCACGAAGCATCTTTCATTTCACCAAAGCTGTTGAAAAGAAGCTGAGCTGTGATTGGTTGCTATGAGCAAGTTTTCCCACTTGACAACACCTCAGTAGATACTGACATGGTGGGAGAAATCTAGCATCCTCAGGAACATACGCTCCCAGCCATTGTCTGCCCCCCAGAAAGGAGCACAGAGCACATGACAGAAATGAAGCCCGCCCTCCCGTGGATAAATGGTATGCAATTTACGGCAAATCCACTCAGCGTTTTTGTACTGACCCCAGGCCTTTCTTAAAGGAATCTCCGGTATGGCAGGCAGGGCAAATCCATCCAGTGCTTTGGTTCTGACCCCATGCCTCTCTTAAAGGAATCCTCGGTATGGAAGTCAGGGCAATTACCTTCAAATGCTCTGGTACTGATCCCAGGCTCTCTTAAAGGGATATCCTGTACAGAAGTTAGGGCAAATCCCTCAGCACTCTGATTCTGACCCCAGGGTTCTATTAGAGGGATCATTGATATGCTAGTCAGGGCAAATCCATCTAGCGCTCTGGTTCTGATCCCAGGCCTCTCTTAAAGGGATCCACGGTATGGAAGTGAGGGCAAATCCACTCAGCGCTCTGGTTCTGACCCAAGGCCCCTCTTAAAGGGATCCCCGGTATGGAAGTGAGGCCAAATCCAATCTGCACTTTAGTACTGACCCCAGTCCTCACTTAAAGGGATCCCTGGTATGGAAGTCAGGGCAATTGCCTTCAAATGCTCTGATACTGACCCCAGGCTCTCTTAAAGGGATCTCCGGTATAGAACTTAGGACTGTTCCACTCAGCGCTGTGGTTCTGACCCCAGGGGTTCTATTAAAGGGATCATTGGTATGCAAGTCAGGGCAAATCCACTCAGCGCTCTTGTTCTGATCCCAGGCTTTCTTAAAGGGATCTCCATTATGGAAGTTAGGGCAAATCCCTCAGTGCTCTGATTCTCACCCCAGGCTTCTATAAAAGGGATCATTGATATGGAAGTCAGGGCAAATCCACTCAGTGCTCTGTTTCTGATGCCAGGCCTCTCTTAAAGAGATCACCGGTATGGAAGTTAGGACCGTTCCACTCAGCGCTCTGGTTCGGACCCCAGGCTGACGGGATGATGTGGGATATTATGGGTAGTAGTCCGGTGGCTCTGGCTGACAGGATGATGTGGGATATTAAGGGGAGTAGTCCGGTGGCTCTGGCTGACAGGATGATGCGGGATATTAGGGGTAGTAGTCCGGTGGCTCTGGCTCATGGGATGATGTGCGATATTAGGGGTAGTAGTCCGGTGGCTCTGGCTGATGGGATGATGTGGGATATTAGGGGTAGTAGTCCTGCGGCTGTGACGGGATGATGTGGAATATTAGTGGTAGTAGTCCAGTGGCTCTGGCTGATGGGATGATGTGCGATATTAGGGGTAGTAGTCCGGTGGCTCTGACGGGATGATGTGGGATATTAGGGGTAGTAGTCCGGCGTCTGTGACGGGATGATGTGGGATATTAGTGGTAGTTGTTGGGTGGTTCTGGCTGACAGGATGATGCGGGATATTAGGGGTAGTAGTACGGCGGATGTGACGGGATGTGGGATATTAGTGGTAGTTGTCCGGTGGCTCTGGCTGATGGGACGATGTGGGATATTAGGGGTAGTAGTCCGTTAGCTCTGGCTGACGGGATGATGTGGGATATTATAGTGAATGTGGCTATGCGGAGTGGGCAGGGCTATACACTCAGCTTTATATATAGTTGTGGCCAAAAGTATTGACACCCCTGCAATTCTGTCAGATAATACTCAGTTTCTTCCTGAAAATGATTGCAAACACAAATTCTTTGGTATTATTATCTTCATTTAATTCGTCTTAAATGAAAAAATGCAAAAGAGAATGAAGCAAAAAGCAAAACATTGATCATTTCACACAAAACTCCAAAAATGGGCCAGACAAAAGTATTGGCACCCGGATCGATTGGATCTGACCGATACCCAAAAAGTATCGGGTATCGCCGATTCCGATACCGGAAACCCATGCAAGTTAATGGGACAGAAATATCGGAATTAAAAAAACCCTTTCTTTACTTGCACATCCAGTTCGGGAGGGGGGAAGAGTGTGGGCGGTGCGTGGGCGGACACTGTGTGTGTCTGTGTGTGCGGGCGGGGTCTGTACGGGCATCTCGGGGGTCTGTGCGGGCCTGCCGGGGTCTGTGCGGGCCTGCCGGGGGTCTGTTCGGCCCTGCCGGGGGTCTGTGCGGGTTGCTGGGGTCTGTGCGGGCTGCCGGGGGTCTGTGCGGGCCTGCCGGGGGTCTGTGCGGGCTGCCGGGGGTCTGTGCGGGCCAGCCGGGGGTCTGTACGGGTCTGCCAGTGGTCTGTGTGGGCCTGCCGGGGGTCTGTGCGGGCTTCCGGGGGTCTGTGCGGGCCTGTGCGGGCCTGCCGGGGGTTGTGTGTGTGTGCAGGCATCGTCCGATGGGACTGCAAGTCCCATCAGGCTATGCCTGCTACAATGACAGTGATTGACACATTAGCCAATGATGGGACAGTAGTAGTCCCATCATCCGGCTAATGTGTTGAATGTAAAAAAAACCAAAAACATACATACTACATACATACTACATATATACTACATTCATACAACATACATACATACTACATACATACTACATATATACTACATTCATGCAACATACTACATACATACTTCATATATACTACATTCATACAACATACATACATACTACATACTACATACATACTACATATATACTACATTCATGCAACATACCTACTACATACATACTAGATATATACTACATTCATACAACATACATACATACTACATGCATACCACATATATACTACATTCATACAACATACATACATACTACATACTACATACATACTTCATATATACTACATTCACACAACATACATACATACTACATATATACTACATATATACAACATTCATACAACATACATACATACAACATACATACTACATATGTACTACATTCATACAACATACATGCATACATACTACATACATACTTCATATATACTACATTCATACAACATACACACTACATACATACTACATATATACTACATTCATACAACATACATACATACATAGTACATACTACATACATACTACATACATACAACATACATAAAACATGCTACAGACATACACCATGCATACTACATACATACTACATATGTACTACATTCATACAACATACATGCATACATACTACATATATACTTCACATATACTACATTCATACAACATACACACTACATACATACTACATATATACTACATTCATACAACATACATACATACATAGTACATACTACATACTTACTACATACATACAACATACATAAAACATGCTACAGACATACACCATACATACTACATACATACTACATATATACTACATTCATACAACATACATACATACATAGTACATACTACATACATACAACATACATAAACATGCTACATACATACTACATACATACTACATACAATACATTCATACATTCATACAATACATACATATAGACATACAGTACATATAACATAGAGTACATACTCACCATCACTTGTCACTTTGATCCCCGAATCCAGTGTCATCTCACTGTAAAAAATATTAAAATAACAAACAACCGATATACTCCCTGATCCGCAGGGTCTCAGTCTCAGTGTTCCGGTTTACCTGGACAGTACAGCTGAGCTCAGAAATTGGCTGCAGTTGTCGTATATTGTAAAAGTGACAACACTGCTGCAACTCTTCCAACAAAGCGACAAATAGCTGTGCACTGGTGGCAATGAATGAGCAAAGGGTTCAGTAGGTAAGTACTAATTTTTTTTTATGCTGCTTTTTTTTTGTTTTTTTAAAGCATAAGCAGCCTTAACTCAATTTTTGTATGTAACTAGATGATACTTTTAACTCATATCTACACAATTTTATATGCAGTTCCCTAAGTGGCAAATCATTAAACATGCAATCATGCTTCAGAAACCATAATCTTTACTTTCCTTATAAAAATGCAGTAAGAGGACTCACACTGCAGATGAAGGTGTTCATAGTAACAAGAAACACAAGACAACTAATCTAATGTGAATGGATGTGCTCGCTTTAGTCTGCAAACAGCCAGAGGCAAAAGGTGCAGCTGTAACCTTTATGACAACTCAAAACTGAAATACCTGAAGGATCTTCTATTCCAATGAAATCACGCAGCATCAAGAATCACCAAAAATAGGTCAAATACATATTATAATATGCAGCATAGAAATATACATATTGATACTGTATTTCATTGCATTCATTATTTTCATCTGGGCCCCCAGCAGGAAGGGGCTTCCTCAAAAAAGAAGGTTGTAAATTATATTTTTTTATTACTATTATATATGTCTTAATATCTTGTCTGGCTAGCTGCTGATAATATCTTTGATATATTGTACATTTTTTGTATGTTTTTTAGGTTCTCTTTCATATATTTTTCATTCATTTCAGTAAAGTTTATTATTTCATGCAACCATTGTGTGTGAACGCAATTATTCCTACATCTTCGAATCCATTATAAAATATAAAATATTCAGCATTGCATAACATTTGGCATTGAAAAAATAAAATATAACTAAGACTGAATAATTGAATATTGACTAAAACAAAAAAAAGAGGTAAAGTTTCTTACAGTGATACTAAGGCTATATTCACATGTCCAGTAATCATCTGATGAAACGGATCCAGAAAAAATACATTGATAAAAAAGTTGTGTAGACACAACACTTTTGTGTTGGTACAAAAAAAATGATTTCAACGGGATTTTGTTTTTTTTTTAACATTGAGAACTTAAGCACATGCTAAAAAGGAAGAAAAAAATGTTTATAAAATGGAAAGAGGGAGGCATATCTAAAGAAGAATATAATGCTGTCTGCAGAACCTGCAGGGCACAAATCAGATTAACTAAAGCTGAAAATGAATTGAGGCTTGCAAGAGATGTCAAAAACAATAATAAAGGATTTTGGGGATATGTCAAAAGTAAAAGAAAAGTCAAAGATGCTATAGGATTTTTACAGGATGAAAATGATGAAATGGTAAGACAGGATGTTGAGAAGGCTGAACTTTTAAATTCCTATTTTGCATCTGTTTTCTCTCAGAAAGGAAATGTAACATCAACTGTTATTCACTGTCCTATTAAGGGAATAGAAGAATCCAGGATATCTATAAACAGAAAGATAGTGAGGAAACACTTAGCTAACCTAAATGAATTCAAGTCTCCAGGTCCAGATGAATTACACCCCAGAGTACTGAAGGAGATAGCAGAAGAAATTTTTGAACCCCTCTCCATAATCTTTGAAAATTCTTGGAGAACAGGAGAAGTGCCAGAAGACTGGAGAAGAGCAAATGTTGTTCCTATCTTCAAAAAGGGGAAGAAGGTGGACCCAGGGAACTATAGGCCGGTGAGTCTGACTTCTATACCAGGAAAGATCTTTGAACAAATTATTAAACAACATGTATGTCAATACCTGGATAAGAATGAAGTGATTAAACAGAGTCAGCATGGGTTTGTAACTAATAAGTCATGTCAGACTAACTTAATTTCCTTCTATGACGGTATCACTGATTGGGTGGATCAAGGAAATGCTGTAGATATAGTATATCTTGACTTCAGCAAAGCATTTGACAAAGTCTCTCATACAATCCTTATTGAAAAAATGACTAAGTATGGAATGGACAAGGCAACTGTTAGGGTACGTGCACACGCTGCGGATTCCACTGCGTTTCCGCAGCGGTTTTGGCCGCTGCGGACACGCAGCAGTTTTAGCTGCGGTGTACAGTACCATTCATTTGAATGGGAAAAAAAAAAACGCTGTGCCGACGCTGCGGAAAAAAACGCGCGGATTTGCTGCGGTTTTGAATCCGCAGAAAGAATTGCATGTCAATTCTTTCTGCGGAAACCGCTGCGGGTTCCTATCTCCACCATTGTGGAGATAGTGAATCCGCAGGACCAAACCGCAGGCAAAACCGCAGATAATCCGCAGGTCTTTGGACCTGCGGATTATCTGCGGTTTTTGCAAAATCCGTGCGGATTAATCTGCAGCGGATTCCGCAGCGTGTGCACGCAGCCTTAGGTGGATTCATAACTGGCTTAGTGATCGGACCCAAAGAGTGGTCGTAAATGGCTGCACATCCAGTTGGAAGAATGTCTCAAGTGGGGTACCACAGGGCTCTGTCCTGGGCCCTGTATTGTTCAACATCTTTATCAACGATTTAGATGAAGGAATTGAGGGTAAACTGATTAAATTTGCTGATGACACAAAGCTAGGAGGGATAGCTAATACTAGAGAAGAGAGAGAGAGGATTCAAAAAGATTTAAATAAACTGGAGAAGTGAGCAGCAACTAACAGAATGGTTTTTAACAGGGAGAAATGCAAAGTACTACATCTGGGCAATAAAAATGAAAAAAGCATATATAGAATGGGAGGAATAGGGCTAAGTGACAGCACATGTGAAAAAGACTTGGGTATACTAATAGATCACAGACTGAATATGAGTCAACAGTGTGATGCAGCAGCAAAAAAGGCAAATGCAATTCTAGGATGTATTAACAGAAGCATACAGTCTAGATCACGTGAAGTCATTATTTCCCTCTACTCCTCTTTGGTCAGACCTCATCTGGAATATTGTGTCCAGTTTTGGGCACCACATTTTAAAAAAGACATCAACAAACTGGAGCAAGTTCAGAAAAGAGCGACCAGAATGGTGACTGGTCTGCAAACACTGTCTTATGAGGAAAGGTTGCAGGATTTGGGAATGTTTAGTTTGCAAAAGAGAAGACTGAGAGGAGACTTAATAGCTGTCTACAAATATCTAAAGGGCTGTCACATTGTAGAAGGATCAACTTTATTCTCATTTGCACAAGGAAAGACTAGAAGCAATGGGATGAAACTGAATGGAGGAGACACAGATTAGATATTAGAAAAAACTTTTTGACAGTTAGAGTGATCAATGAGTGGAACAGGCTGCCACGAGAAGTGGTGAGTTCTCCTTCAATGGAAGTCTTCAAACAGAGGCTGGACAGACATCTGACTGGGATGATTTAGCGAATCCTGCTTTGAGCAGGGGGTTGGGCCAGATGGCCCAGGAGGTCCCTTCCAACTCTACGATTCTATGATTCTATGATTGTAGTCTGTGGAAAACAGATCCATTAAATAGTCATCCATTTTTCTTCCATTTGAAAAGGATCCACAACGGACAGCGCTATGATCTAGCAGAACCTCTGTGATGGCTTCATAGTTTCATTTCTTTTACCATCCACTTTTTATGTTATATAGATAACATTTATTAAACTCAGAATTCAGAGAACAGAGACTGTAATTCTTGCTCAAAAGTATTTTGGGGATCTGAGGCAAAAACAGATTTTATCCAACATTTCGACCTGAATAGCAGGATATGTTTGTGGAAGGGCCATGTATAGAAGACAGTATGTGTTGCATTTGAGCAACGCAAGTCTCCGCTCTCTTCAGATCTGAGGCTACTTTCATACTTGCGCCTTTTTGCGCAGCATATCGAGCGCACATGAAACGCATGTCAAAAGCGCATGCAAACGCTTGTAAACGCTGCGTTTTTTGTAGCATTATTGTGTGCATTGCGACATAAAATCGCAGCATTTTTATGTTTGTAAGCGTTTTTTCATGCGATTGCATTTTTTATGCGCAATGGTGTCACTTCACAGGAGGAAAATCCTTGAAAAATTCTTGCAACACACTTCACCAATGGGACAGCAGTGGGCGTGTCTTATGGAAATTCTTTATATAGACCCTGTTTACAGCTGAATTCTTCACATTTGCTTGCATTTGCCTTGTGAAACATGGATCTGCGCTGGAAGAGTTTTTACTTTGACTTGGATCTGGACATCAGGATGGCTCAGGCTTATGCAGTTGCTTGCCATGAACAAAGGGAGAGAGAGAGAGGCAGTGGATACATCCCATTATTGAACTCAGGGAGAGCCGTGGAGCGTACCACACCCTCTACAGTGAGCTACAGGCAAACCCAGAGAAATTTACAGATTATACCCAGATGTCCCAACAAAGCTTTAACAATTTGCTTGGTCGGGTCCAAGAAGCCATCCGGAGCCAGGACACGCAGCTCCGGCGTGCAATTACTACTGAGGAATGGCTACTGGTTACACTACGGTACGTAGTATTGCAAAACCAATGCCTGCAGAATTTTATTTGTTGTGACATGTACTATTACAAATCTGGCAGAATTATAGTTCTGCCATGTATTTAACAAAAAGCTGCGTTTTTTCTTTATGGCATGTAATGAACAAAAGGCTGCAGATGTATTTTTATAAACTTTTTTTTCTTAATTTATTGTTGGTGTTTTTAAAATCCATATACAGAAGTAATATTTGTTGTTTTTTCTTTGTTTCCCAGATTCCTGGCAAATGGAGAAACACTCTCTTCACTCCACTTCCAGTACCGTATTGGAATATCCACATTGTCTGGAATTGTAGCAGACACCTGCCGGGCTTTGTGGAATGTTCTCTGTCCAGAATTCATGCCCCTGCACACCGCAGAAAAGTGGTTGGAAATCGCCGAAAAATTCTGGACAGTATGCAAATCCCCAACTGTTTGGGAGCAGTGGATGGGAAACACATCTGGATTATCAAGCCAAAAAGAACTGGATCGGAGTACTACAACTATAAAAAGTACTTTTCTACAGTACTCATGGCCATTTCGGATGCAGACTGTATGTGTGCAGCAGTGGACATTGGGGCATTTGGCCGTGGAAATGACTCCCAGGCCTTAAAGAACCAGGGGAAGAGTCCTGAGGAGATCATTTGCATATTCCCAGTGCCTTCTGGGATAAGTGAAGAGTCTCCGCGAGCTTAACGACCACTGGGTTTTGGCCGTTGCAGCTGAAAAGAGGAAATCGGAAAACCAGGGGAAGAGTCCTGAGGAGATCAATTGCATATTCCCAGTGCCTTCTGGGATAAGTGAAGAGTCTCCGCGAGCTCAACGACCACTGGGTTTTGGCCGTTGCAGCTGAAAAGAGGAAATCGGAAAACCAGGGGAAGAGTCCTGAGGAGATCATTTGCATATTCCCAGTGCCTTCTGGGATAAGTGAAGAGTCTCCGCGAGCTCAACGATTACTGGGTTTTGGCCGTTGCAGCTGAAAAGAGGAAATTGGAAAACCAGGGGAAGAGTCCTGAGGAGATCATTTGCATATTCCCAGTGTCTTTTGGGATAAGTGAATTTTGGCTCATCTTTCATCGTTTTTAAGAAATTTCAATATGGAAGAGTCCAGGAGCCATTTGGTGAGCTGCATTTCTTGCTACATGTTCACAGACTTACCAGTGGAAAAGCCAAACTTCACATGCCACAAATGCAAGCTTGTGTCCCTGTTGGAGGAAAAGTTGCAAAATCTCGGAGAGGTTAGCTACGTTGAAGATCATTAAGGAAGGAGAAGAGTTCTTAGACAGAGCAGAATTATCTCTTCATGTTACAGAAAGAGAAGAAATTCGAAGTGCACCTGAAGAAACAGAGGAATGGAAACCTGTGACTCAGAGAAGCAGGAGGATCAGGAGGCAGTCAGCACCCATACTTCTCAGGAACCAGTACCAGGCTCTCACGCAGGAAAACGAAGAAATACATCAGGATAAGACTTTGCCCACAAACAGCAACCTTGTACGCCTTCAGAGTCCTCCTGGATGGAGAAAGAAAAATGTTGTGAAGAAGAAACGAAGAGTGGTGGTCATGTGGGATTCCCTGTTGAGAGGAACAGAGGCCGCTATCTGCAGGCCGGATATAACTTCAAGAGAAATGTGCTGCCTTCCAGGTGCAAAAATTAAAGATATGTCTGACAGGATTTCAGGACTCTTCAGACCTACAGATGACTACCCATTCCTGCTACTACATGTGGGGACAAATGACACCGCAAGAAACAACCTGGAAACCATCTGCAGAGACTTTGAAAACTTAGGCAAGAAAGTGAAATAACTGGGAGCGCAGGTGGTCTTCTCTTCCATCCTCCTAGTGGATGGCCATGGAACAAGGAGGTGGAATAAGATTCTGCAGGTGAACAACTGGCTACGTCGATGGTGCCGTCAGCAACAATTTGGATTTCTGGATCACGGAGTGAATTACCTATATGATGGACTACTTGCTAGAGATGGGGTGCACCTTACGAAGACTGGAAAACATGTATTTGGAAGTCGCCTTGCTATACCTGTAAGGAGAGCTTTAAACTAGAACAACATGGGAAGGGAAGCAAAAGACCAGAAAAAGCCATACACCTGACAAATGCTATTGAGAACTCTGCTATTAGAAGTGGAAAGGAAGAACAAAGACAAAAGAATCTAATTAATACAAATATTGGAGAAAGAGAAACCAATAATAAACTAAAATGTTTCTATACTAATGCACAAAGCATGGGCACCAAACAAGGAGAATTGGAACTACTAACACAGGAAAATAAATATGATGTCATTGGAATCACTTAAACTTGGTGGGACAATACACATGATTGGAATACAAGACTAGAAGGATACAACTTGTTTGCAAGAAACAGACTTGATAAACGAAGAGGAGGTGTCGCATTGTATGTTAGAAACGCATATATCTGCACAGAGATTGAAGCTTCAGAGACTGGGAGTTCTGTGGAAACTGTTTGGGTAAAAATACAAGGACAGAACAATGGAAAGGACACCATTGTAGGCATTTACTACAGGCCGCCTGTGCAAGCTGAAGATATGGATGAACTCTTTATGCATCAAATGGCTAAGTTCTCCAAAAAATATGACATAGATGTCATGGGAGATTTCAACTATCCAGACATTTGTTGGGAATCTCTCTCAGGCAAAACTAACAGGTCAAGGAAATTCTTATCCTCTCTTGCTGACAACTTTATCTTCCAAAAGGTAGGGGAGAAAACAAGGGGAACTGCTACCTTGGATCTAATCCTTATAAACAGGGAGGAAATGGTTGAGGAGGTAAAAGTGGCTGGGACCCTAGGAGGTAGCGATCATGCTATTTTAGAATTTTGGATAACTAGAGGAGGAAGACATGTGAAGACTCAGATGTCAATGTTAAATTTCAGAAAGGCAGATTTTAAGGGATTCAGAAAGAGAATTGGAGGGATCCAATGGCTGGATATCCTTAAAGACAAAAATGTCCAGGAAGGATGGGAAATCTTGAAAAATGAAATTCTCAAAGCACAATTGTTAACAATTCTGAAAAGAGGGAAGAATAGGAAGCATTTAAGGAAACCAGGATGGATGAACACAGAACTTAAGCACATGCTAAAAAGGAAGAAAAAAATGTTTATAAAATGGAAAGAGGGAGGCATATCTAAAAGAAGAATATAATGCTGTCTGCAGAACCTGCAGGGCACAAATCAGATTAACTAAAGCTGACAATGAATTGAGGCTTGAAAGAGATGCCAAAAGCAATAATAAAGGATTTTGGGGATATGTCAAAAGTAAAAGAAAAGTCAAAGATGCTATAGGATTTTTACTGGATATAATGATGAAATGGTAAGACAGGATGTTGAGAAGGCCAAACTTTTAAATTCCTATTTTGCATCTGTTTTCTCTCAGAAAGGAAATGTAACATCAACTGTTCTTCACTGTCCTAATAAGGGAATAGAAGAATCCAGGATATCTATAAACAGAAAGATAGTGAGGAAACACTTAGCTAACCTAAATGAATTCAAGTCTCCAGGTCCAGATGAATTACACCCCAGAGTACTGAAGGAGATAGCAGAAGAAATTTTTGAACCACTCTCCATAATCTTTGAAAATTCTTGGAGAACAGGAGAAGTCCCAGAAGACTGGAGAAGAGCAAATGTTGTTCCTATCTTCAAAAAGGGGAAGAAGATGGACCCAGGCAACTATAGGCCGGTGAGTCTGACTTCTATACCAGGAAAGATCTTTGAACAAATTATTAAACAACATGTATGTCAGTACCTGGATAAGAATGAAGTGATTAAACAGAGTCAGCATGGGTTTGTAACTAATAAGTCATGTCAGACTAACTTAATTTCCTTCTATGACGGAATCACTGGGTGGATCAAGGAAATGCTGTAGATATAGTATATCTTGACTTCAGCAAAGCATTTGTATCTCATACAATCCTTGTTGAAAAAATGACTAAGTATGGAATGGACAAGGCAACTGTTAGGTGGATTCATAACTGGCTTAGTGATCGGACCCAAAGAGTGGTCGTAAATGGCTGCACATCCAGTTGGAAGAATGTCTCAAGTGGGGTACCATAGGGCTCTGTCCTGGGCCCTGTATTGTTCAACATCTTTATCAACGAGTTAGATGAAGGAATTGAGGGTAAACTGATTAAATTTGTTGATGACACAAAGCTAGAAGGGATAGCTAATACTAGAGAAGAGAGAGAGAGGATTCAAAAAGAAATAAATAAACTGGAGAAGTGGGCAGCAACTAACATAATGGTTTTTAACAGGGAAAAATGCAAAGTACTACATCTGGGCAATAAAAATGAAAAAAGCATATACAGAATGGGAGGAATAGGGCTAAGCAACAGCACATGTGAAAAAGACTTGGGTATACTAATAGATCACAGACTGAATATGAGTCAACAGTGTGATGCAGCAGCAAAAAAGGCAACTGCAATTCTAGGATGTATTAACAGAAGCATACAGTCTAGATCACGTGAAGTCATTATTTCCCTCTACTCCTCTTTGGTCAGACCTCATCTGGAATATTGTGTCCAGTTTTGGGCACCACATTTTAAAAAAGACATCAGCAAACTGGAGCAAGTTCAGAAAAGAGCGACCAGAATGGTGACCGGTCTGCAAACCCTGTCTTATGAGGAAAGGTTGCAGGATTTGGGAATGTTTAGTTTGCAAAAGAGAAGACTGAGAGGAGACTTAACAGCTGTCTACAAATATCTAAAGGGCTGTCACATTGTAGAAGGATCATCTTTATTCTCATTTGCACAAGGAAAGACTAGAAGCAATGGGATGAAACTGAATGGGAGGAGACACAGATTAGATATTAGAAAAAACTTTTGGACAGTTAGAGTGATCAATGAGTGGAACAGGCTGCCACGACAAGTGGTGAGTTCTCCTTCAATGGAAGTCTTCAAACAGAGGCTGGACAGACATCTGACTGGGATGATTCAGCGAATCCTGCTTTGAACATGGGGTTGGACCAGATGGCCAAGGAGGTCCCTTTCAACTCTACGATTCTATCATTCTATGATTCTAACTCGGACATGGGCCGGAGATTGTATGGCAACCAATTTAATTTTCCCATGCCATGGCCTCTTCCCAACACCGAAGCTCTGCCACAGCCCTTTGTAATGGTTGGGGATGAGGCATTCCAGATGTGCCAAAACATGCTCAAGCCCTACTCCAGCCGGGACTTGGACCACACAATAAGAATTTATAATTACAGGCTGACCAGGGCCAGAAGAACTGTTGAGTGTGCCTTCGGTATTCTTGTATCCAGATGGCGCATTCTCGCCACAGCCATTAATCTAAAATTGGAAACAGTGGATGAGGTGGGGAAGGCCTGTGTGGTTCTACATAATTTTGTCATGGCTAGAGAGCATCCGAACTTGGATCTTGATGATGTTGCTCCTAAATCATTGCCTGAATTTACTCAGCACCCTCTCAGGTCATCAGTTGAAGTTGGCCAAATGAGGGACCAATTTGCGGCCTACTTCATCTCGGATGTAGGCCGGGTGGAATGGCAAGATCAAATGGTGTAAAAAAATTTTCTTGTTGTTGGGTTAATAAAACAATGTTTTGATACCTGTACTGAGCGCATTGTGTCTTTTTACACTCCCAATAGTATTATCAACTCGCCAGGTGTACCAGTGAAATTATGATGCTGTGTTTTGTGCATCATGAATTTACTAGTACTCCTGACCAGGTGACTTTACATACACACACACCAGTTGTATGACCGTTATCATCTCGACAGTGTGTTCAATTAGCAGCGACGGTGGAGAAAATACAACTAATATTTTTGTCACATGGACCAATTTAAAAAAAAAAGCATTTGTTGATGCACTGGCATCCTTTACTTTTTATTACACCAAAACATGTGACTATAAATATAATTAAATATAAATATAATTTGTACGATAACCACTGTGGCTTGAGTTTGAAAACACACTGGAGACATAATAGAGTTTATACAACTTCTACCATACCTAGGCCTGGTGTATAACGCATATTGAGTTCACAAAGTTATCACACATGGGCATGACAATACACATATTACTTAAACTGCAGCATCTATAAAGTCTGCTTCAAATATATGGAGAGTTAAGCAACGTTGCAGGTTAAAACTCATTTGTATTCACCTGCCCAGGTGTGATAGTGATGATGATACAAGGCCAGGGTATTGGTGAAGTAAATATAACATTTATTTGAGGCATCAGGTCATCAGTTTATTCCACACACTTAAATAGAGTATGTTGTTAATTACTAAGTATATCTACAATCCCCTTGCCTTGTCTCAAAAATAGTTAAATGATGATGGTACAAAAAAGGCAAGGTAACAATAGATATGCCTTGCTCTCAACACCATCCTCTATGCCAGGGTTTCCAAAATCTAGTCCTAAATGTCCACCAACAGATCATGTTTTAACGATTTCCTTTTTTTTGGGTCAGGTGAAGCAGTTATCACCGGAGTAATGGAATTACTTAAAACATGATATGTTTGTTGGCCTTGAGGACTGGAGTTGGGGAACCCTGCTCGATTCAGTCTGTGTAATATTATATGACTGAAGAGACTGGTGCTGAAAATACAAGTCACATAGATTTGCTTTTTTGACACCAGATATCTCCATTACTGATGTTTCTTGTGTCAGTCTTGGACATATGTGTTGTCAAAAAACCAGTCTAAATGACTTGTATTTTCACACCAGTCTCTACATTATTTTAATATTGCACAGACTGAATCGAACAGGGTTCCCCAAATCCAGTCCTCAAGGACCATCAACAGATAATGTTGTAAGGAATTCCATTGTTCCGTTGATAACTGCTTCACATGAAAAAAATGGAATTCCTTACAACATGATCTATTGTTGAACCTTGAGGACTGGATTTGGGGAACCCTGCTCGATTCAGTCTGTGCAATATTAGAATAATGTAGAGACTGGTGTGGAAAATACAAGTCATATATTTTTTTTGACAACACATATCTCCAAGACTGACACAAGAAACATGTCTCAGTAATGGAGATATCTGGTGTCAAAAACAATAATCTATATGACTTGTATTTTCCACACCAGTCTCTACATTCTTGTAATATTGCACAGACTGAATTCAGCAGGGTTCCCCAACTCCAGTCCTCAAGGACCACCAACAGATAATGTTGTAAGTAATTCCGTAGCTCCGTTGATAACTGCTTCACATGAGCAAAAAAACCGGAATTCCCTACAACATGATCTGTTGGTGGACCTTGAGGACTGGAGTTGGGGAACCCTGCTCGATCGAGTCTGTGCAATATTAGAAGAATGTAGAGAATGGTGTGGAAAATACAAGTGATATAGATTGTTTTTTCTGACAACACATATCTCCAAGACTGACACAAGAAACATGTCTCAGTAATGGAGATATCTGGTGTCAAAAACGCTAAGTGTACGGCGCAGTGTGTGTAATCGGCGATTAACACAGTAATCAATCCAAATTTTTTGAAAGCAAAATTGCACATTTATTTTTCCACAAAAAAAAAAAAAAGATTTTATTAGGGATGACGTTTGGGGGAAGATTGGGATACTTTGGGGGTGTGGAGAGACAAGGAACGGCTGGAGGTTGAGGAAGGGGTTCTAGGAGAAGGGGCGACGAAAGTACTGGGGGAAGGGAGCTCTGCAATGGACATGGAGGTAGGTTGAGACACATTAGGAGGAGAGGGTGGATGGACAAAGTTTTTTTTTTTTTTCTTTGGCGCAGGAGTATCCTGCCTGGACCGACTTTCACCGTGTGACCGCCTTACCTTGCTCGACCGCTTGGAGATGGTGGACCGTGGTGTTGACCTGTAAAAGATGGAATGTGGATCACCACTCTGCTGCTCTGTGATGGCGGTGCTCCTAGAAGTGGCAGTGGCGGTGCTCCTAGAAGGAGACAAAGTTGTGTCTGTGCTCATAGAAGTGGCGGCGGTGGAGGTGATACGAGGAGACAAACTCGTGTCGGTGCTCAAAGAAGTGGCTGTGGCAGTGATCCTTGGAGACAAAGTCGTGTCGGTGCTCCTAGAAGGAGGCTGCATGTCGGTGATCCAAGCAGAAGTTCTGGCGGGACTCCTAGGAGAAGAATAGGTGGCGGTGCTCTTTGGATGAGGAGTGGTGGCGGTGCTCCTTTGATGAGGAGTAGTGGCGGTGTTCCTTTGATGAGGAGTGCTGGCGGTGCTCCTTTGATGAGGAGTGCTGGTGGTGCTCCTTTGATGAGGAGTGCTGGCTGTGCTCCTTTGATGAGGAGTGCTGGCTGTGCTCCTTTGATGAGGAGTGCTGGCGGTGCTCCTTTGATGATGTTGACTGTTGGTGTCGGTGGCCCAATCAGGTTCTGTGGTGGTGTTGCTCCAAGCAGGTGGTGCAGTGGCGGTGGTGGTGCTCCATACAGGAGCAGCGCTGGCCATAGTGGTGGTGGTGGAGGAGTGTCCTGCAGCACTCGGACTTGGGGAGGTGTAGTGGTGTCCGGCTTGACTTGGAATGCAGGTGGCCGTGCAGTTGTATGCAGGAGAAGTAGGTAGGGAGGTGTAGGGAGACAGTGGTGGCACTGTTGGAAATGACACCACTGACTGTTGCACATACCGATTCTGCTGCATAGCCTGCAAGTAAGCAGTGTTGCAGGCCTGCAACACACTCAGCTGTTGCTCAGAACTAAGGTGTTCCGCCATGCCCTTTTCAATTTTACTAAAAAAATGGTGTGCTGGTCTGTTGAGGTCGGCCTCAAAGCGCTCAAGGCGCTGGTCGACAGAGTTGAAGCGGTTTTCCATGTGGTTAAAACCACGTTGCATGAGTGAAAAACTGCCTTCCACTCTGTCGGACAGCGACTTGAGGCTGGCATGAAAGGCCTCGCTCAAGTACATAAACTCGGGCAAGACATTCCTTTCCAAGGCCCTCTGCCGCTGGCGGGTAGTGCCCGCATAACCAGTGACAGAGACCTGGGACAGGGTAACACCTACATGACCAGCTTCCTGGTCAACAGCCATCCTTGTTGCTGACCTGCAAGCTGTTTCCTGGCTGTCGGATGGCTGGGACGGGTCCGAGGTCGACCGATGAAGGACCGCTCCAGGGACAGGTTGCAGGGTGCTGCTCCAAGTGCTGTAGAAAGAAAGGGAAAACATTACTATTATGCATTAACAAGAAGCATCAGCTGTGGAATAGAAAAGCAAATAGTAATAAAAAATAAAAAAAAATAATAATACTTACACTCTGCTGGCAAGGACCGGTCTCAGGAAAGCCAACTCGCGATGATAGCGGTACTTTCTTCTGCACCATGCCGCTGAACCACTGCGAACCTGACCCTCAGCACGAACATCAGTGTTGAAGCGGTCCTTCATCGAGCGCCAACGTGTGCGGACTTTGTTCACTGTTGGAAAAACAAAGAAAAAATGTTAGAGAATGCACTGAAGGCAACATAATTATCAGCACACACACCTGATAGAACTTTGCAAACAGTCAATGCGGCAGCACAAAATAATTCTATACACAATGCAGTCACTGTTGATCCTGAGGACACTGTTATGTTTCCTGCTAGAATATATGTAGCAGCAAACATAACAGTATCATATATCTTGCCACAAACACACCTGTACCATCTGGACCAAAAATCAATGCAGCTTCAAGACAGCAGTTCAATACACAAAGCAATCACTGTTTTCCAGAAGGCATTGGTGTGTTTGATGCAAGAATATATCTTGCCACAAACACACCTATACCATCAGGACCAAAAATAAATGCAGCATCACAGAGCAGCTTTATTCTTACTGAACGCCCTTTTTAAAGTTGGAGAGGCGCTGTCCCAGCCATCCATCATCGCTGCAGCCACCTCATTCCAGAGCTGCCGGGTCACCACTGTGTCTTCGTACTGCGGGTCACAGCTGCCCCACAATGGGATACGCTCCTCAACAAGGCGGATCAGGTGCTCGTTGTCGATGTAAAATTCTTCGTCATCCCGTTGTGGTACCTAAAAAAAAAAAAATTAGAATCTTTGTAATTTTGGAGAATGAAAAAGATAGTAAAAGAAACAGAGAAAAAGCAAGATAAAAGATGAAAATAAAGACAGAAAAAAAAAGGAAAGACTATGTACTAACATTGCGTCTCCTCGCCACGACTTGGCTACGCTGCTCCCGCTCAGACTGCTCCCGCTCAGACTGCTCCCGCACTTCACCTTCACTGGCCGTGTCCGATGTCTGTAAAGAAAAAAAAAATATTACACATTTCTAGAGGCAGCAGCTAAACTTACCCAAAGGCAGCAATATCCTCACCTCATGATCAGCTTGGGCCAGTTCTTGCCGAGATGGCGAATAGACCGATCCAGAAGACATGCTGAAATTAAAACAAAAAATACATTAGTACATAATAATGTTAGGCGTCGGGTTCCTGTCACTGCATAGCGGGAATCCCGAGCCTTGCTTCTGGTAGTCTCCCATTCCTCTCCAGCCACAGAGGAGGTTGCTCAGCAAACTCATCGGTCCCAGCGCTCTGCCCAGACCGGCTCCGTGGGTTTGCATGCTGCTGCCACCTCTGGCACAGCTATGGCATTACATGCTGCTCAGCAGCGAGATCCTCCAGGGACTAAGTCCCCATGTCGGGCCACTGAGCATGCCCATGGAGTGATCTCCCATTGGAGATCGAAGGTCACGTGCTCAGGTCCCGCTCCTGTTCGGATTGGCCCATCCGAGAAGCCAGGAAGGTCCCGGATGCTCGCGGCCATAAAAGGTTTGCATGGCCGCTCGGCCGTGCGCTAGGATAGACTGTATTTTCAGACTATATAGAGTGAGTGATGTATGCACTTATGAATGTCTCTGGTTACTGACTCATTATGAAACCCCTACCCTTGGTACGCATGTGTTGTGCAGCCTAGCCTGCTAACGCCCAAGCTTAGGCGTAGGTAGGTCAGAGTTTGAGTCAGGCATTAGTCATCATCAGTGACTCGGCACGTCTCAGTGCAAGTGCTCCACACTCCATAGCCAGCGTCTATAGCGGCGTTCATGGTAGCGACACCGTGTGCTCAGTGGGCCTAGAGGGACTCTAACCCGTGTCCTTGGGGTAGAGTTCTGTGGCCGTTTGCTGTGCGCTCTTTGTCCGGGCTCTGTGAGCTAAACAGGCTCCGGCATCCACGTTCAATGGTTGTGCTGCTCTGTGAATTAACAGAGTTCGTTCCTGCTCACACGGGGTGACGTAACCCACGTGTGACTGTTTTCACGCCGCTCTATTCTTCCACCATTGTCTAGCAGCAGTGTGCCACCTCTGCACGGTGGACCCCGGGCTGCGAACGCACCTACTACTACTTTATAATTTGGTGCGTTCCGCCAGCCGTAACAAATAAATTGTACAGGACACACACACATTATGTTGAAGAATACTCACATTTTGGCTGCTGAAGCTTGAATCCAAGGCTCTTGTCTGGTCTTCTATTCAAGGCTGCCTGTAGCTGCTCTTCTATTGCTCTCTCTCGCTGCTCTTATCTTCAAGGCTGTAGTGGTGTGGCCCTGAAGACACCTTCTTTTATTAACACTCCTCCCAAACAATGTTGCTTGTTTAGGGGGAGGTTTAAACAACTGTCTAGACATTGTTTACTCAAATCGCGTGCACGCTCAAAGCGCTGACGTGCGTGCATCCAAGCGCACACCAGCGACCCCATAGACTGTAATGCTATTTTTGGGTGCGCACGCGATTTTTTTAACGATGTAGGCAGAACAAAAAATGCAACATGTAGCATACGGCGCGTCTGGGCGCACACCTGGAAAATCCGCAGCACACACTAAACGCTGATGAGTGCGTGCAATCGCAAGACCCTGCGACCACCATGTTTGAGATAGGGGAACATTGCGCGTGCGCCCGATAGCGCACCATGCGCTGCGCGATAAAACGCTAGTGTGACACCAGCCTGAGGTTACTTTTCTACTGCATGATAGGACTATTGTCCTTTCCAAAAAAGCACAAACCTCCTACAGCAGTATTTCTGACAATTACACATCTTTTGTCTTTGATTCTAGTCATGATCAAACTCACCCATGTAATTCTATGGTTCTGTGAAGAACTTGGTCAGCATGCAAACTTGGAGATGAAAGTGGATGTAGACCCAAGCTGCCAAAGATCCAAAGTACGATAGAAGACCAGATGCGGCATGGATGCGGTTTTATTTGACAGTGCATTTCGAGGTAATCATATCTCTTCATCAGGACAAACCACAACGATGGCCAGCACATAAATGGCATCCTAGTTGCATCCTAGTACTGTCTATTTCTCACTGACCACACGTTTGAGCAGCCTCCAGCAGTTTTACTTTTGCATATGAGAAAACCTGATGAAACACTGATGGCAAAAACCAACAGAAGGACCAAACAATGAGGAAAATCTGATCAAGCACACTGTCGGAAAGAGATCAGTTTTTCATGTATGAGAAAACAACAGATGTCTGAATAAGACCTCAGACTCAACTATATGCAAAGAAAAATATTGAGAAAATGTACAATATATTCGCCTTACACATTCATCACCAATTTCCATGAGATTTCCAGTCTATTCTTACATTACCTACCCCATTGCATATTGTATGCAATATAATGTTTAATTTTGAGAACAATGGTTCAGGTGGAGAATATACGGAAATAATTGTTGACTTGAATCAAAGATTCCTGAAGAGTAAACCGCGGCTTGTTACAATGTTGTTGAAAGATTTGTTTTGGAAATGCAGAACTGAAAACTAGCTGTACAATGGGATCAGCCTTGACATGGGGTCTCTCTGTCCTCTGTGCTATTTTTATCAGAACTTGTAGAG
This sequence comes from Dendrobates tinctorius, assembly GCF_039654945.1. Taxonomy (NCBI): domain Eukaryota; kingdom Metazoa; phylum Chordata; class Amphibia; order Anura; family Dendrobatidae; genus Dendrobates; species Dendrobates tinctorius. The sequence continues at coordinate 63,233,611 of NW_027361728.1, forward strand.
TTTACTCAAGGTCCATTCATGTTTTTTTATACATAAGTTTGTTATTTTTGGAACATGAATAAAAAGGAAACGGTCTCTCACTTATACCTAGCATTACAATGCAAATAGGCCTCGAGGTTGCTTTGGGAATTATATTTGTCTCTTTATTATTTTCCCTAAATGGAATCTGTCGCCAAGTTTATGGCACCCTATCTGAGACCCTTATCCTAGCACTGCATTACTGTTTTCATATTAGGCAGGTTATCTGCTGCATCACTGGAGTCCCGGATATTCATCATCTGCTGCTTCCCCACTTATGACTGACGGCTTTCTACTTTACAAGTGAAATCCTGAAAACATGACCTGTTGGTGGGCCTTGAGGACTGGAGTTGGGAAACCCTGATCTACAACATGCTATACTGTGCATTGGAATGGGGAGGACTCCACTGCATGAAAAAGCTTCAAGAACATTTAAAAATGTGTTTTGTGGGGTAAGAATGCTTCAATAATGCTGAAGGAGATATGTATTTAATGGGAAGTTCACTACCATACTCATACTTCCTTTTAGCTATGCAAAACCACTTGTTTTTCTCGCACCTCTGAGGTTTTCACTACAGAGATCTAGAGACACATTTTGAACCTGACAGTTATACTTTGAAAGAAAAGCATATTTGTAACTACACTACGATTACTGTAAGTAAAGGGTAAAGACGTGCCAAAATCATGTAACATATGGTGAAGTCTCAAGACTTCTCAGCAGCTGATCAGTGGAGGATCTGGATCACACAGAACAAAAGACGTGGGGGGATTGGTAAGGTGTGTATAGTATTTGGTATATTATTGAAGAAAAAAGAGGGAAAGAAAACATCTTTATAAATTCTCCATAATTGATCCCAACTGACCGATTACATTAATTATGTACTGAATCCCTATCAATCATACAATCATAAATGACAGGTAAGAAATAGTTGAAAAGTATCTACAGATTATATAACAAAGCCCTGTCCATCATGGACAACAAGTAACAAGTAGTGTTGAGCGATACCACCCGATATTGAAAAATAACGGATCAGATTGGATCGGCCAATCTAAAAAAAGTATCGGGTATCGCCGATTCCGATCCCAGAAGTCCCATTAAAGTCAATGGGACAGAAATAGCGGAATTAAAAAAACTCCTTTCGGGAGGGGGGAAGAGTGTGGGCGGTGCGTGGGCAGACATTGTGCGTGTCTGTGTGTGCGGGTGGGGCCTGTGCGGGCTGTCGGTGGTCTGTACGGGCCTCTCGGGGGCCTGTGTCAGCTGCCGGTGGTCTGTAAGGGCCTCTCGGGGACCTGTGCCGGCTGTCGGTGATCTGTGCCGGCTGCCGGGGGCCTGTGCCAGCTGCCGGTTGTCTGTACGGGCCTGCCGGGGGCTTGTGCCGGCTGCCGGGGGTCTGTACGGGCCTGCCGGGGGCTTGTGCTGGCTGCCGGGGGTCTGTACAGGCCTGCCAGGGGCTTGTGCCGGCTGTCGGTGGTCTGTGCCGGCCTGCCAGGGGTCTTGTGTCTGTGCAGGCATCGTCCGATGGGACTACAAGTCCCATCGGGCGATGCCTGCTACACTGACAGTGATTTACACATTAGTGTTATGAATGAGTGACCATAGGAGGCAAAAACAGAAATGCTAGCTAAGTCCAGAAAAGCAGAGAAGTTGGCAGCTATTGGATTGCAGACCCCTGAACCTATCAACAACAACTAGCAGTACCCGTGGGGGGTTCCTACGGTGCCCTAGACCCCTCGAACACAGCCGGAGAACTACATAGCCTAAAGACAGAAAGGGAAATCTAAACTGCCCCAGAGCAGACCCCAAAGCAATAGGCAGCCCCAAACATATAATGACGGTGAAGCAAGAAGAAAAAACGCTAACACAGATAGAAAGATAGACTGAGCAAATGATGGGGCCCAAGCTAACTAGATAGGACAGGATGGAAAAGCTGCTGTCTGCAATCTGCCAAAAACCCTATCAAAACAAGAGCAAACAGACTGACGGGGAAAAAGGCCCTGAAGACGCTAGGCTTCAAAAAGACTATGTCAGTACTCAGGTATTTTCTGAAGACAGAGAAAAAAGACACAAAGGAATTCAGCTCACCCCAGCAGGGAATGGCAGAATCCAGAAAAGCAAGGCAAAATAAAACCAAAACACAAATGCAAAAAGCAATGAAGAAAACTTAGCTTTTGAGGAGCTGGAATCAGACTGGTCTCCTAGAATCCCTCAGAGAAATCACCAGCAAGGCAGAAGGGCGTCAGCTGCCTTATATCCAGTCAGCAATTCCCGTCACCCAGTCATCCTCTACCAGCTCAGGTGTTTGGTAATCAGCCTCACTACCTTCCTTCACCAGAAGAGGGAGTTCATCAGACCTCAATGGTGAAGGGGAAAATGAACTCATAACACATTAGCCAATGATGGGACAGTAGTAGTCCCATCATCCGGCTAATGTGTTGAATGTAAAAAAACAAAAAAAAAATATACATACTACATACATGCTACATTCATACAACATACTACATTCATACAACATACATATATACTACATACTACATACATACTACATATATACTACATTCATACAACATACAACATACATGTTACATACTACATTCATACAACATACATACATACTACATACAACATACATGCTACATATAAACTACATTCATACGACATACATATATACTATATACTACATACATACTACATATATACTACATTCATACAACATACATACATACTACATACAACATACATGCTACATACTACATTCATACAACATACATACATGCTACATGCTACATATATACAACATTCATACAACATACATACATGCTACATACTACATACATGCTACATATATACAACATTCATACAACATACATACATGCTACATACTACATACATGCTGCATATATACTACATTCATACAACATGCATACATGCTACATATATACTACATACAACATACATGCTACATATATACTACATTCATACAACATACATATATACTACATACATACTACATATATACTACATTCATACAACATACATACATACTACATACAACATACATGCTACATACTACATTCATACAACATACATGCTACATACTACATACATGCTACATATATACAACATTCATACAACATACATACATGCTACATACTACATACATGCTACATATATACATCATTCATACAACATACATACATGCTACATACTACATACATGCTACATATATACAACATTCATACAACATACATACATGCTACATACTACATGCTACATATATACAACATTCATACAACATGCATACATGCTACATACTACATACATGCTACATATATACAACATTCATACAACATACATACATGCTACATATAAACTACATACAACATACATGCTACATATATACTACATTCATACAACATACATATATACTACATACATACTACATATATACTACATTCATACAACATACATACATACTACATACAACATACATGCTACATACTACATTCATACAACATACATACATGCTACATACTACATACATGCTACATATATACAACATTCATACAACATACTTACATGCCAAATACTACATACATGCTACATATATGCAACATTCATACAACATACATACATGCTACATACTACATACATGCTACATATATACTACATTCATACAACATACATATATACTACATACATATATACTACATACATACTACATACATACTGCATATAATACATTCATACAATACATACATATAGACACAGTACATACTCACCAATGCTTGTCACATTGTTCCCCGAAGCCAGTGTCATCTATGAAAAAATATGAAAATAACAAACAAGCCATATACTCCCTGATCCACAGAAATCCACGAGGGTCCCACATCGATTTCCCATGGAGAACAGCAGCATCAGCTGATGCAACCGCTCTCTAGGGGCTTCAATAATCCAATGTCGGAAGGTAGGTATCCTTCCGCACTGTATTCCTCCGCCACTGTAAAAAATAGTCCCTAGTCTCACTTTATGGCAAAAGCTGTGTGAGAAAGTTCCCAGGCAGCTTTTGCCATAAAGTGAGACTAGGGACTATTTTTTTTAAAGTGGCGGAGGAATACGGTGCGGAAGGATACCTACCTTCCGTCATTGGATTATTGAAGCCCCTAGAGAGCGGTCGCATCAGCTGATGATGCTGTTCTCCATGGGAAATCGGCGTGGGACACTCACTCGTGAATATCTGCGGATCAGGGAGTATTTGGTGGTTTGTTTTTTTCTAATTTCTTTCATAGATGACACTGGCTTCGGGGATTAAAGTGACAAGTGATGGTGAGTATGTACTCTATGTTATATGTACTGTATATCTATATGTATGTATTGTATGAATGTATGAATGTATTGTATGTAGTATGTATGTAGTATGTATGTATGTATGTATGTTGTATATATGTAGTATGTATGTAGTATATATGTATGTTGTATGAATGTATGAATGTATTGTATGTAGTATGTATGTTGTATGAATGTAGTATATATGTATGTAGTATGTAGTATGTATGTTGTATGAATGTAGTATATATGTAGTATGTATGTTGTATGTATGCATGTTGTATGAATGTAGTATATATGTATGTAGGATGTATGAATGTAGTATATATGTAGTATGTATGTTGTATGTTTGTTGTATGTATGTAGTATATGTAGTATGTAAGTAGTATGTAGTATATATGTATGTTGTATGAATGTAGTATATGTGTAGTATGTATGTATGTATGTTGTATGAATGTAGTATATATGTAGTATGTATGTAGTATGTAGTATGCATGAATGTAGTATGTATGTACTATGTATGTATGTATGTTGTATGAATGTAGTATATATGTAGTATGTATGTATGTTGTATGAATGTAGTATATATGTAGCATGTATGTTGTATGTAGTATATATGTATGTTGTATGAATGTAGTATATATGTAGCATGTATGTTGTATGTAGCATGTATGTTGTATGTAGTATGTATGTATGTTGTATGAATGTAGTATATATGTAGTATGTATGTAGCATGCATGTTGTATGTAGTATGTATGTATGTTGTATGAATGTAGTATGTATGTAGTATGTACTATATATGTATGTTGTATGAATGTAGTACATATGTAGTATGTATGTAGTATATATATAGTATGTATGTTGTATGAATGTAGTATATATAGTATGTATGTAGTATATATGTATGTTGTATGAATGTAGTATGTATGTAGTATATATGTAGTATGTATGTTGTATGAATGTAGTATATATGTAGTATGTATGTTGTATGTATGTTGTATGAATGTAGTATGTATGTATTATATATGTAGTATGTATGTTGTATGTATGTAGTATATATGTAGTATGTATGTTGTATGAATGTAGTATATATGAAGTATGTATGTAGCATGCATGTAGTATGTATATATATATATTTTTTTTTTACATTCAACACATTAGCCGGATGATGGGAATACTACTGTCCCATCATTGGCTAATGTGCCAATCACTGTCAGTGTAGCAGACATAGCCCGATGGGACTTGTAGCCCCATCGGACGATACCTGCACACACACACAAAACCACCGGCAGGCCCGCACAGACCACCGGCAGCCGGCACAGGCCCCCGGCAGCCAGCACAGACCACCGAAAGCCCACACAGGCCCCCCGAGTGGCCCATACAGACCACCGGCAGCCGGCACAGACCACTGACAGCCAGCACAGGCTCCCGAGAGGCCCGTACAGACATCGGCAGGCCCGCACTGACCGCGCATCATGATGCGCACAGACCGCGCATCATGATGACATCATTTAAGCAGCCAATCACAGCCATGCCAATAGTTAACATGCCTACATGCCTAACAGGATGTGCCCACACTTCTGAGGATTCCCATTGGCAGAATCAAATCGAGCGGGCTCATTGCATTATGGAAACTTCCGATTCCGGTATCCGATATAGAAAAAATATCGGTACTCGGTATCGGAATTCCGATACAGTGAATATCGGCCGATACCCGATATTTGCAGTATCGGAATGCTCAACACTAGTAACAAGTGATTAAATGGTAACTACTAAGAGGTATGCGCAATGCTCTCAAAACATTACCGGGGAGGGAATGGGGTATTTATCTATCTCTTTGGCCGGGATCACACATGCGAGAAACACAGCCGAGTCTCGCATCTTAATACCCGGCACTGCTGCCGGCACTCGGGAGCGGAGCGTGCGGCTGCGTGTAATGCTATGCGGCTGCACGCTCCGATCCGAGTGCCAGCGACAGTGCCGAGTATTAACATGCGAGACTCAGCCGTGTTTCTTGCATGTGTGATCCCGGCCTTTTTCAGATTTCTGCAGTCAAAATCATTAAATTAGAGATAAGGGGTATTTGTGTGTTCTAGCGAGTGTTTTTCCTTGTCTACTATATTTTTTAAAAGTGGGTGGAGAGTACCAAAAGGGTATGACAGACTTACTGTACATGTCTAATTCCACAATGGAATAGAAAATAATGGATACAGAAGCTTTTACATATCACATTTAATTCATACGCCTGTGTTGCACATACATGTAATATCTGTTTTTTTCATGAATACAACATGTACCCATTATAATGTATGGTGCTATTCACATATCAGTGTTTTTTTTCACAAACAGTGAATCCATGCAATATTTACGGAGACATGTCCGTTTTTTCCCGATATCACAGATGAAAAGGGATAATACAGGTTTATGGGTACATGAAAAACATGTACAGCACACAGATGGCACATCTGTATTTCAAATTGTAAAGAATAGGAGAAGCTTAGTAATTTACTTATGTCATGCTCTCCATGTCTGTCATGTCCGCCATGTCTGTTTTGCCTCAAGAACCCCTGGAGCGGTGGGCACGCGCATCTCGTGTCTGCTATCCTGCATGTTCCCTAGAGCAGTGTGCACACTTACCTCATGTCTGTTGAGCTGCAGGATGCCTGCGTTTCTGCTCTGCCTTCTGTGATCACCTCATCATGTCTAGAATCCCTGATCATGTGTCCTTCCTATGTTCCAGCATAGGCTGGTTCTGCATTCGTCTCTGCATGTCTGAAACCCTGATCATGTGACCTTTCCTAGGATCCTGCACTGTCCGGTTCTGCAATCAACCCTGCATGTCTGGAATCCTGATCATGTGACTGCGCTCTGTGATCCTAGAGGTTCTGAACTGGAAGCTCTTCCCTGGTCCTGACCCGGAAGTGGTGGTGCTATGCCCTATATCAGACCACCCCTTCCTATGCTCAGGGCCTGAGTATTGTGCTGTTTCTCTGCATGGCTGCTTGGTCTGTGGGGTTGCACTCTGCTCTGTCGTGCGTCTCTGCACACGCTCCGTGCTCGTATTCCGTCTCTTGTCTTGTGCTTTGTCTCGTGTTGTCCTCCATGCTCTCTTTGTCCTTGCTATGTTTCCTTGTTATGTTTTGCTCTGTACCCTGTCCCTGGTGTATCTCCTACACGTGCAGGCTCCGCTCTGTGTCTGTCCCTGGCGTGTCTCCTACACGTGCAGGCCTCTCTCTTTACCCTGTCCCAGGCGTGTCTCCTACACGTGCAGGCTCCGTTCTGTACCCTGTCCCTGGCGTGTCTCTAGATGTGCAGGCCTCGCTGTGTCTGTCCCTGGCGTGTCTCCTACACGTGCAGGATCCGCTGTGTACCCTGTCTAGTCCCAAGGTTCTCCCTTGGCCCGGCTCTGGGCTTCTGCCTACGCTCCGCTGCTAGACTCCCTGTCCCTGATGTGTCTGTCTACACGTGCAGGCCTCCGTTCTGTGCTCTGTCCCTGGCATGCCCCTCGGTACGTGCAGGCCTCGCCTTGTACTTTGTTCCTGGCATGTCCTTTGCATGCGCAGGGTCCTGTCTATTACTCTATGCCTTGTCTATGCCTTGTCTCTGATACTTTGTGCCCTCTTGCACTTTTCGTACTAGGCTTTGCCGTGCTGTCTGCATGCGTCTCAGTCCTGTATCTTTGCCTAGCCCTGCTTTGTGGCTCCATGCCTCCGTGCACGTGCCTGGTTGCCTGTGCCTGCCTGGTGTGCCTCAGCCGTGCCGCCTCTAGCCGTGCTCGCCTGTGTACCTCAGCCGTGCCCGCTGTCCAGTGCTATAGTGGTTTCCGGCTGCGTGGCCGCGGCGGTGCCACCTTTAGTCGTGCCCGCCTGCTTATGCCATCGTTGGTACCACCTGCCGATGCCCCCAGCTGTGGTCTCCGTGCTCCCTTGTATGCACGCTGGTTCTCGCACTGTGCCTTTTCGTGCTACTCTTGCACAAAGCCTTTTGCCTCTTTTGCTCTGCTCTGAACCCTAGTTTGCCTGCCGGATTCCATAACCTGCCGACCGCTGCCAGAGGTCCAGACCAAGATGACTACGGCCTGATGTCCGGACCTGATGTCCGTAGCCTGATTTCTGGACTCTGTCGGTTGATGCCAGCACCCCGGATTCCGATGCCATTGAACCCGTCCCTGGCGTGCCCTCGCACGCGCAGGCCACCATCCTTGTGCTCCTCCCTGGCGTGCCCTCGCACGCGCAGGCCTCCGTCGTTGTACTCGTCCCTGGCTTGCCCCTCGGCCTGCGCAGGTCTCTGTTCTGTGAATCTGATTATGGCGTGTCTCCTTAGACGCACCCTGTTTTGTCTCCTAGTTTGTCTGCCGGATTCCAGAAGCCAGCTGTCTACTACCGGAGGTCTGGAGCCAGATGTCTACACTCTGATGCCTGGACCCTTTCAGCCCTTGCCAGTCTTCCGGAGTCCGATTCCTCGCACCCTGCCTTGGACTTTGGCGTGCCCTGGCACGCACCTTGTTATATGGATTCTGTGTGTTCACGTTTTGCACTTGTTTTACCTTGAAGAGTTCCTCATGCCTTGGACCTCGACGTGCCCTTGCACGCATCTTGCTTTGTGTTCTTTGTGTGTTCACCTTTGCACCTGTTGTACCCTGAAGTGTTCCTGAATGAAGTTTACTTGAACTAATGCCTTGTCTCGTCTTGTCTTGCTTCCTGAGCTGGCCATCTGGTCCAGCAGCCGTGGTGGCTCACCCCCTTGGTCTTGCCCCTGCCACTCCCTGTATAGGGGGTGGTAGCTCACTAGGTCAGATCGCCCTAGGTGGGTGGGTGCCACGGCCCAGAGGGTCCACTCATTCAAAGAAAAATGACTCAGCGTTAGCTGGCGCTCATCACAATTTATTCATCCATGAAAAACTCGGATGACACACTGATAGTAAAAACAGACACATGGATGACACCCTGATCCAAAATGCTGATGACACCGGTACCATTTTTACATATACGTGTATAAACATGGATATGTGAATGAGTCGTTAGGGTGAACATTTTGTATACAGTAGGTTTCTATACTTCTTTCTTAGTTCAGGTAGACATGTGATTGCAGCAGCAGTGACCAACGCTCCACTGCTGCAGCCAGTAATTGGCTGTAGTGGTCACATGTCCATCTGGACAGAACAGGAAGTAAAGAGAATGACGAAGTGACAGACAACATTACACAGTCTTTGGTAATGCATTATTTATTTCCTTATTTCACAACACCTACGTGATTATTTTTTTTATCAGAGCTGGACTACCTCTTGAATACTATGTTTCTTTGACCATTCATGTTGGTGGTCACCATCTTGGGGTGCAGCAACGTTTACATTTTCAAGATAAAGTGAATTAGTATAGTCAGAATCACTGTTGCTCTTGTATTGTTCCCTCTGCAAATTTGTGTACAAAGCACCACAATAATGTCAGCACAAATCAAAGTGTCATAGAGAGATGTCATTGGTTTCAACACAGGCATTGTGATCATGACTCATGAGTAATACTATACAAATCCATGGACGTCCTGGGCAATGAATAGCTACGTCATTAGGCAAGCTGAAGAAGAATCTGTTCAGTTTCTATGTTGTCATAAGAGACAAATAAGAAGATCAGAATTTTAAAAAAAAATGCAAGCCACAAAACCATACCTCAATGCATTGTTTACAGCTCAGATCATGAAATAGGAATGAGGTCTCTAAATGGAGAGCTGGATTTATATGATACGTACAGCTGCACACAGTTACTGACTGGAGGACTGTTCGTGAACCAGAGTGAATACACTTAGTTATTTTTAAAGAAGAACTTCTTCATTGGACCCATTGTTAGTACTTAATTTGTTTCTGGGTCGCCCTCCCAGGGCTGTGGGGTACTCGGTACTTGGCCCGATGAGCTTCAATGGGAGATGTCACGGCAGCTGAGACCCGGCCCGTGGCCCTGGGCGCCCATTGTAAAAGGGGAATGTTCAGTGTCCTTATGATGATTAGAATGAATGAGTCGTGACGCCACCTGTGGTGTTCGGCAATGAATGATGTGAAGCCGACGCTGCAGACAGATCCTCTGGGACAGATGGTGTGGTGCAGCAATGATGTTATAGCCCTCCACAGGCAGGGCTGTAGTCCCAGGGCAGAGTAGGTGAAGTGACACGTAGATGGCATAGTGTCAGGCGCAGGGAATGTAGCAGTGCCGGGCGGGTTGACGCAGGAATAAGTGGATGACACGAGGGCATGTAGTTCCAAAGCTTTACTCACAGTCTGTTGTTGCACAAGAACCCGCATCCGTGCTGTGTCCTCCGGGTCAGGAGCTCAGCCAACTTCCAGCCAAGATGAAGTACTCCTTTCCAACACTCCGCCAACATATGTGCCTTTTCTGAACGTCTCCCTCTTAGCGCCTTTAGTGAAGTACTCACAGTACTGAGTTACACTGGAGTTCCTCCTGTCAGATGTTCCTATGAACTCTACTTGTACGGCAGACAGCTGTAGCCTGCTTCAGGGACTCCTTACTACCTAGTCCCGGCTCACTCACGTTGCTGTTGTGCCCCCAAGTCTTGTGTGGGAATAAAGTGGTGACAACTTCTATTCCTCCGGTGTCTGCTGCAGGACCATTAATATCCATACAACCTCGGGGACTGGACCCCGGCCTTGCCCTTAGAACTTGGGAAGGGTTCTCCTCTAACCCTAATCCTTAGTTCTCTTCTTCTCCTCACATTCCATACTAATCCTTCCCTTCTTATAGAGAGTCAGGCTTTCTATCGATGTTCCTTTCCTGTGCCAGCGGATCCAGGTCACTGAGGTCGGCTGCAGCATTTCCTTCATCCATCCCTCTCAGGGGATCTTCACTCCTCCTCTGACTCTGTCAGACTGACTAAATCCTAAACTCTTCCCGGTCTTTTGATGCAAAACTAAACACCCACCTCCCAGCACGCTTAGCGTTCCAAGCAGGGAGCCACCAAAGGGTGCTTTGCTACACTACTATGTTGTTTGGGATGCAGGTGATGGACTGTGGTCAGGTGTCTCCACCTTACCTGAATGGTGGGGTACCACACCTCAGGAGGAGGTGCAGTACCTCTGTGGCGACTGAACCCTCAGGGGCACCACATTTCCACTGCTGTTACTCAAAGACACTTTGACATCTACAGTGGAGAAAATAAGTATTTGATACACTGCCGATTTCGCATGTTTACCCACTGTGACAGAGTCTCTGGTGAAGTGACGGAGGGGAGATGCGTGTCACTGCGCATGATGGCGTCAGTGATGTAAAACCAGAGTAGCTTCCAACAGCAAACTACATGTTGAGAGTATGAAATGAGAGTTATGTTATGAGCTTGTTTTAGGGGATCTCCATAGAGCAGATGGGATGGGGTCCACCGTACCTCCACATGCAGAGTCTGGACAGGACCTGTGTGATGTCAAGATCATGTGATCAGTAGCATGATGGAGAGTCACATGGTCTGACCTTAAAAAACTGAACTCCAGGGTTAGTCTGGGCTGTTGAGGGTCTGGCGAGGAAGACTCCATGAGAGTGTTTAGGCACATAGTGCCTGTGCATGGACATTGTTAACCCTGAGGGGGCTGACCCCTCACTAGTGCAAGGACTGCATGAAGAGCTACCATTTTGTATTGCTGTTTTGCCCAGAGGGACCCAGGGGAAGTATCAGAGCAGCTATTAGTCCCAGGACCCTATAGACTTAGGGTACTAGATCTTGCCCATGCTCATATCTTGGGGGGCACCTAGGTGTAGAAAAGACCCAAGAATGAGTCCTTCAGTGGTCCACCAGAGGTCATCAATACATCCACGTGGTAATGAACTACCTGGAAGCGGTACCCCTGAGAAACTCTTCCGCCCGGACTATAGAACGAAAGCTAGTCCATATTTTCTCCCGGACAGGCCTGCCGAAGGAGATCCTGACGGACCAGGGGACACCATTTATGTCCTAGGTAATGAGGGAGTTGTGCAAGGCCCTCCAGATTACCCAACTTAGGACGTCGGTGTACCATCCGCAGACAGACGGCCTGGTGGAGAGGTTTAATAAGACCCTGAAGTCTATGCTGAAGAAGGTTGTGGAGAAGGATGGCCAAGATTGGGATTGTCTCCTGCCATACCTACTGTTCTCTATCAAGGAAGTCCCCCAGGCCTCTATGGGGTTCTCACTGTTCGAGCTGTTATACGGACGGCACTCCCCGGGACTTCTAGATGTTGCAAAGGAGACATGGGAAGCAGAAGTTACAACCCAGCAGAGCTTGATCGAGCATGTGGTCCAAATGCAGGACCAGATCGCAAGGGTGATTCCAATTGTGAAAGAGACCTCCTTGAAGTACTAGCAGCCCAGACGAGGGTCTACAACCGAGCCACAAGGCTGTGACAGTTTAGCCCTGGCGACTGGCTGCTGGAGATCTGGTTCTGCACTGTGGAAAGAAAATTCTTGACCAAGTGGTAAGAGCCATATGAGGTGGTCGAGAAGTTGAGTGATGTCAACTATAAAATCCACCAACCAGGGAGAATAAAGCCGTACCAAGTGTATCACATCAACCTGCTGAAACCATGGTGAGACAGGGATCCGGAAGATGCAACCTGCCAAGGGTCCATCATGAAGCCAATGTCAAGGAGGTCACAGTGGCAGATACACTATCGCCGGCCCAGAAACAACATTGCCATGAGCTGCTTCAGCAGAACCAAGACCTGTTTTCAGAGTTACCAGGATGTATGCAGGTGGTGGAGCACGAAATCCTGACAGAACCACATGTGAGGGTGAACCAAAGGCTGTATTGGATTCCTGACGCTCGTCATGAGGTGATCTCCCTGGAGGTGAAGAGAATTTTGAGCCTTGATGTCATTGAGGAGTCAAAGAGCAGCTGGTCCAGTCCTATTGTCCTGGTGCCGAAGCTGAATGGAGAGTGGCACTTCTATAACGATTACACAAAGTTCAATGAGGTTCCCAAGTTCGACACGTACCCGATGCCCCGGCACGATGAGCTTATTGGGAGGCTAGGGTCAGCCAGATACATCACCACCCTGGATCTAACAAAGCGGTACTGGCAAATTCTCCTGTCTGCAAATTCCAAGGTGTAGATGGCCTTTTCTATACCTGACGGGTGCTTTCAATATACTTGGATGCCGTTTGGACTACAAGGAGCCCCAGCCACCTTCCAGAGGGCTATGGACCAGATACTAGTCCCTCACAAGAAGTACGCTGCTGCTTATTTGGAAGACATTGTGATTTTCAGACCGGATTGGGGAAGTCATCTGCAGAAGGTCCAGGAGGTAATCGATGCACTAAGGAAAGCAGGGTTTACAATAAACCCAAAGAAGTGCGCCGTCGAAAAAGAGTAGGCGAAGTACTTGGCCAATATTGTTGGACGAGGCGAGATAAAGCTGCAAGTAGACAAAGTGGAGGCAATCCAGAAGTGGCCACAGCCGCTCTCCAAAAAGCAGGTCAGGGCATTCCTTGGACATTCCTCAGACTTGTAGGATATTATCAGCGATTTAGCCTGAACTTTGCCATGATAGCTGCCCCATGACTGATCTTCTCAAGGGCACAAAGTCAACGATGGTATAATGGTCCTCTGAAGCGGAGATGGTATTCCAGGAGTTGCATCTCACCCTGTGCAGACAGCCATTCTTGGTCGCACCAGACTTCACTGAGGAGTTTGTGCTCCAGACGGACGCCTCTGAAGTCGGTTTAGGAGCTGTTCTGTCCCAGGAAATAGATGGTGATGAACACCCTGTCTTGTACCTGAATAGCAAACTCTTCTCCTATGAGAAGAAATATGCCATCATTGAGAAAGAGTGCTTGGCCATCAAGTGGGCAATCGACACCCTGAGATAATACCTGTTAGGCAGAAGGTTCAGACTAATATCTGATCAGGTGCCCCTGAGATGAATGAGGGAAAAGAATGGGACGAATGCCCAGGTAACTAGATGGTTTCGGGTGCTCCAGGACTTCACTTTCCATGTGGAGCACAGGCAAGGGAGGTTGCATGGGAACGCAGATGCCCTGTCCAGAGTCCCCTGCTTAGCCAGTGGGTCGCCCCGTCCCAGGTCTGTGGGGTACTCGGTACCGGGCCGGTGTCAGGGGGATGTTTTGCGGTGGCTGTGACACGGTCCGTGGCCCTGGACGCCCAAATAAATGGTGGTTTGTAGTTTAGTTTATGTGATAGTTCGTGATGCCACCTGTGGTGTTTGGCAAGAAAGATGTTAAGCCAACGCTGCATGCAGATCCTCTGGGGCTGATGGTGTGTTGCAGCATAGATGGTGTAGCTCCCCACAGGTGAAGCTGTAACCCCAGGGCAGTGTATAGGCGCAGGCGGTGCGAGGAATGTTGGTACCCAGATGTAGCAGTGCTGACGGCGTTGGCACACAAGTGAATGGAAGACACCAGGGCTTGTAGTTCCAAAGCTTTACTCACAGTTCGTGGTACACACTGGTGCCTGCCTCCGTGCCGTGTCCTCCAGGGCAGGGACTCAATCAACCTCCCGGGCAAGTCAGGATTCTCCTCTCCAACACCCCGCCAACATGTACCTCTCCTGAACGACTCCTCTATTGCACCTTGTTGTGTGAAGAGCTCCTGTACCGTGGTACTCTGAAGTTCCTCTTGTCAGATGTTCCTAACAACTCTCCTTGTACGGCAGACAGCTGTAGCCTACTTCGGGGATTCCCTTTCTCCTAAGTCCTGGCTCTCTATACAGATGCTGTTATGCCCCAAGTCTTGGATGGGAGTTGTGCATTTACAGCCAACTACTTCACTGGTGTCTGCTGCAGAACCATAAGTGTCCATACAACCTCGGGGACCGGGCCCCGGCCTTGCGCTGAGAACCTATAGGCAGGGTTCCTCTTCCAACACACAACTCCTCTCTGTTCTCCTACTCCTTCGTTCCGCGCTGTTCCTTCTCTCTCTTATGGAAGCTTAGGTTACAGTTCTACGTCTTTCTCCTTCTGTTCCTTTCCCGTGCCAGCTGGCTCAGATCACTGAGGCAGCTGCAGCACTCCTTCCTCACTCTCTCTCGGACCCATCCTCAGTCTCTCCTGACTGACTGTCCATCTCCCGCCTGACCTCCCGTCAGACTGACCTGTCATTCTAAACCTTCCCAACCTTTTATATATCTCAACTACACCCACCTCCCAGCACATCTCGTGTTACGAAGCAAGGACCCATGAAAGGTGCTCTGCTACCCTCTAAGCATGGAGCCGCAATCTGGTCCATTGCTGAACTATCCTGTGTTTGGGTGCAGGAGTTGGAGCGTAGAAAGGAGTTCCCAACTTACGTAGGTGGTGGGGCACTACACCTTAGGAGAAGGTGCAGTACCTCTGTGGCGACTGAGCCTCAGGGGCGCCACATACCCCCCCATTAAACACAGCACGTCCGTGGGCTGCAAGACAACAAAGTAAACAGCAAAGAAACATGCAAAAATTTTGTAATGCATAACAAACTTTTCTTATACTAATCTTCCTAGTATAGGAGGTACTCATCTTGAACATTACAAACAATTCTATCTTAAATTCTATCTAAAATTTTTAAATTCTTAGTGCAATTCTCAATTCAAAGTGCTATTCTCTGCAACACATTTTTCTCTCATTTTCCTCTCTTTCTCTAGACGCAAGACGCTGACAGCAAGTACCTGGTCCGTCACCTGTCTACTTTCAATTCTTTATTCACATCACTCATCTCTAGATCAGACATTCCTAATTCTTCAGTAAAAGCCATTTCTCAGTTACTGATACTCTTATAAAACACATTATCAAATACTTCACAGTAAAACATTCAACAGTTATTCTTGTAAGTGCTGGACACCGCTCCCAGCCGGGATTTCTTGCACTGTCCTTTGAGGTAGACATCATCTTCGAAAAGTGTCCATGCAAAACATGATTTTAGCAAAGTGTCCTTATATAAAACTTGACATTATCTTTGCAAAGTGTCTCTATATGTAAAACCAAGAGAGGGCACCTAAAGAGGCGCAACTATTTACAGGTGAGAGTTTTTGGATCACTCCAAGTTCATGATCGCTAGTTCAAAATTGAAGAACGCTGCCAATCAAAACAGGGCAACCAAAGGTGCTACCAGAGAAACATGATAGCAAAAATAGAAAAAGGCACAACTGGTGCAAACAAACCCTCCTGGGTAACGAGATTTGAAAGTTTTCTTAGTGCTGATCCCCTCCTGGGGTTCTGGAAGCCGAACTAGAACTGCTACCAGGTGCGAGGTACTCATTTGCCATCCTCAAGTACTCTTCCCATGGTGTCAAGCCAGGGATTTTTGGTCTGGGCTGCCGGGCTGGAGCTGATGCAAGAGCAGCCGGGTTCCTGGGAGCAGGTACCTGAACAGTCTGAGTAGCAACGGTGGGTGGAGGGGCAACAACAGGTGGCTTCGGCTTGTACCTTTCAATAAGCTCTTCCGGAATACGACGTACATTCAGGGCATACCACCCCCTGAGCCCCTCATGCCGGGTGAATGCCACATACTCCCCAGGCTGCAGGTCTCTGTCACGATTTCCCTTCCTCAGATGTGGCTCAACATCCCTCCTGTTGAAGAACAAGTCAGTAATTCACTTGGGGTCCGCAATAAATCCAAAACCCCTCTCCTTGTTCACATTCACCACTTGCCCCCATCTGGCTGCATCCCGGGGGCCATAATGACCTGCACGGGCTCTCTCCTTCCGGGCCAGATCTGGGCCCAACACAGCCTTGCTTCTCTGGTCTCTCTCCCGGTATTCTGCTGCCAGCTGTCGGATGGTGGACCGGCCTCCTGCCCAGTTCTCTTCATCCTCCCGCTCTTCCTGGGACCTGCTCTCACCCACAGAACTAGCATCCCGGTCCCAGACCAGATCCAGTATGCCCTGGCCAGCCGCTGCAACTGCAGTGCACCCCAGGGCCTTCCCAGGTGGAGGGACATCCGACGTACCTGGGGCCTCCTGGTGGTGCGGCCTCTGATCCGGTGCAGGCTCGACCACCGGGATGGACGGTCCGGGTGCCGGCGGTGGTGATGCTGGTGGCGACTCCGGGTCCGCGGGGGCCTCGGTCGGGACCTGCACAGCCGCAACAGGTCCAGGCAATAGCGCGGCTTCAGCTCCCGGGGTTTCCTCCTGGCGGGCCATGACCAGCTGGATGGATAGCTGGGAGATGTAGATCGGCGCTGCCTGAGGATAGTCCGGTGCAGCGGTGGCAGGTACCGATGGAACGGGTACCGCTGGCGTAGGCACCGCCTGGGCCTGCTGCCGTCTCAGCTGCTCTAAGGCCTCCTGCCTCCGCTGCAGACGGGTGGTCAGTTCAGCAATTTCGTCTTCTAGCTGCTGACGGTTCATTCCGGAGCACGGGTTGGAGCCGTCAGCCATGGCGCCAGGGAGATCCGTTTCCCCACGCTCCACAGGCCTCCTTCCCTCACTCTCCAAAATGGCGTTCTGGCATTCTTCTTCCTGCCTCTGCCACTTTCCCGCCACTGGCTTCTTCTGCCCCTCCTTCCGGGGGCGGTGTCTTCTTCCAGCACCTCCATACCAAGCCAGTATACGAACCCCTCGGGGGGTGGGCCATGTCACTGTCACATAGTAATTCAGGCAGGGAAGGCCCAATACTCTTCGCGGTCTTTTCCTAGGACCTCCCATCTCTTCACGCCCTTCTTCTCCGCGCCAGCGGCCATTTCTAATGTCCATTTTACAGTCTATTAAATCAGGTCTTCTGCACATTTTCAAAAGCACAAAGTCTCACAAATTTCAGGCGCACAGAACCCGATGGTATCGGGTCTCATCATCCTGTTTGTGACGCCAAAATTGGGTCGCCCTCACACCCAGGGCTGTGGGGTACTCGGTACCGGGCCGGTGTCAGGGGGATGTGTCGCGGCGGCTGTGACACGGTCCGTGGCCCTGGGCGCCCAAATCAATGGTGGTTTGTAGTTTAGTTTATGTGATAGTTCGTGACGCCACCTGTGGTGTTTGGCAAGTAAGATGTTAAGCCAACGCTGCATGCAGATCCTCTGGGGCTGATGGTGTGTTGCAGCATAGATGGTGTAGCTCCCCACAGGTGAAGCTGTAACCCCAGGGCAGTGTATAGGTGCAGGCGGTGCGAGGAATGTTGGTACCCAGAAGTAGCAGTGCTGACGGCGTTGGCACACAAGTGAATGGAAGACACCAGGGCTTGTAGTTCCAAAGCTTTACTCACAGTTCGTGGTACACACTGGTGCCTGCCTCCGTGCCGTGTCCTCGAGGGAAGAGACTCAATCAACCTCCCGGGCAAGTCAGGATTCTCCTCTCCAACACCCCGCCAACATGTACCTCTCCTGAACGACTCCTCTATTGCGCCTTGTAGTGTGAAGAGCTCCAGTACCGTGGTACTCTGAAGTTCGTCCCGGCTCTCTATACAGATGCTGTTGTGCCCCAAGTCTTGGATGGGAGTAGTGCATTTACAGCCAACTACTCCACCGGTGTCTGCTGCAGAGCCATAAGTGTCCATACAACCTCGGGGACCGGACCCCGGCCTTGCGCTGAGAACCTATAGGCAGGGTTCCTCTTCCAACCCACAACTCCACTCTGTTCTCCTACTCCTTCGTTCCGCGCTGTTCCTTCTCTCTCTTATGGAAGCTTAGGTTGCAGTTCTACGTCTTTCTCCTTCTGCTCCTTTCCCGTGCCAGCTGGCTCAGATCACTGAGGCAGCTGCAGCACTCCTTCCTCTCTCTCTCTCGGACCCATCCTCAGTCTCTCCTGACTGACTGTCCTTCTCCCGCCTGACCTCCAGTCAGACTGACCTGTCATTCTAAACCTTCCCAACCTTTTATATATCTCAACTACACCCACCTCCCAGCACATCTCGTGTTACGAAGCAAGGACCCACGAAAGGTGCTCTGCTACCCTCTAAGCATGGAGCCGCAATCTGGTCCATTGCTGAACTATCCTGTGTGTGGGTGCAGGTGTTGGAGCGTAGAAAGGAGTTCCCAACTTACCTAGGTGGTGGGGTACTACACCTTAGGAGAAGGTGCAGTACCTCTGTGGTGACTGAGCCTCGGGGGCACCACACCAGTCTGTGGGCAGAGGGGGGAATATGTGACAGAGTCAATGGTGAAGTAATGGAGGGGAGATACGTGTCATTGCGCATGATGGCGTCAGTAATGTAAAACCAGAGCAGTTTCCTCCAGCACCATAGAGCGGATAGGAGGGGTCCACCATATCTGCACATGCAGAGTCCTGACAGTACCTGTGTGATGTCAAGATCATGTGATCAGTCACAAGATGGAGAGTGGCATGGTCTGGCCTTTGGTGCTTTGTGCAAGGACATTGTTAACTCTGAGTGGGCTGACCCCCACTAGTGCAAGGACTGAACGATGCGCCATACCTCCCAACTTTTGAAGAAGGCAAAGAGGGATAAAGGCTGTGCGTCGTGGCAAATTTTAGGCCACGCCCCTATCCACACCCATTTTAGTAGTCACGCCCATATCCACGCCCCAACCACACCCATTTAGCACTGCTGATCACACTGTTTCATAAACAATAATTATAAGCAGAAAAAAAATAAATGTATTTAAAAGTAATGAATTAAAGTATTAATGCAAACTTGGTAAAAGAGGAGGGGTTTTCTGTGAAGGCTTTAAGGGGCAGGACGCAGAAGGAGGCCGAAGAGCTCACCAAGGAGATGACTGTGCCCTTTTACACCAGCCGCATCGACGACGTATTACTGCAACAGGACGTGGACCTAGTGGTGCTCATCAACCTGCCCCCTCCTCTCACCAAGCAGATCGCAGTGACAGTCACGACCCTAGGTGAGTGGCCATATACTAATCTCTCAGTCCTGAGGCATGACAGCCAAGTGAGACACTGTTTACAGCCAGAGAGTGACGCAGACAGGGCTTAGGCGCTGCACTGTGCCAGCCATTTGTTTCCACATCATCCAAAGCACTGAGGATAATATGAAAAGAAATGGCTGGCACAGTGCAGCGCCTAAACCCTGTCTGTGTCACTCTCTGGCCAGGCTGTAAACAATCCCTCCCCCCAGCTCGGTGGACAAGTGAGTGCTCCATACAGTACACGGCTCAGGCTCTCACTCTCTAACATATGACTGCATTTAGCACAGTTATTACTTTGGGCCTAGTAACTGTGTCTGCTACTCATCAGAGGAGTCCACCCGTGAACCAAGCTGTGCCGCCTGTTTATGTAAGAACCATTTTTTAACTCCATTTAGCCCAGTAAATACTTTGAGACTAGTAACCGGTGTCTACTGCTCAGCAGAGGAGCCCACCTGTGAACCTAGCTATGCCGCCTGTTTATGTAAGCACTGTCTGCTACTCAGCAGAGTTGCCCACCCGTGAACCAATCTATGCCACCTGTTTATGTAAGAACTGCGTGCTACTCAGCATAGGAGCCCAGCTGTTAAGCAAGCTACAGCACCTGTGGTTTGGACATTAAATTTTTCCATTCTTTCTGGAATTCCGGTTAGGCCTAATTCCGGAATTCCGGTTGACCTGCACTTACTGGGAAATCCTCGTTCGTGAGGAAGAATTGGAATCCCAGATCCCCATCACTAACGGTGTTCAGCGGGTTATCTGCACCTGTAAGCGACACACGCTGGTCCTTTCAGTGTAGCTTGCATGCAATCCCGGACATGTAAGGGCATGACGACAGACTTGTTATTGCTCGATCTCGCGTGCCAGAGCCTCGCGTGTCCCTCTAGTAAGCTTGACGCGTACCGCGGGGGCATGCCGGAGTCTCGTTCGTTAACGGAATTAAGTTGACAAATCGCTAGCACAACTAAAAGCGGACATCCACCACCACCCACTGAATCGACAAAGCTTGCAATCTGTCCATCTTTTCTGTAGCTGGCATGGTTGAGGTTTCCCGGGTGGAGTCGAATTAAGCCGCAGGCTCCACACCTGGTGGTGCCCTTCTGGACATTCCTTTAAGGTTCAGCTTTGCAACAATACTGCCCCGGAAACCAAACACTTTGCCTTCAAGGACGGTGTTCGGAGGTTCGTGGGAATAGCGCCGCCCGATCGGAAGTTGGCATAATTTATGGTGGGAAGTCCGATGGCATATGATCGTCTTCGATTTCAGATTTTTTTTTTTTGTATTTTACATCTTTATTCCAGCCTTTCTTGACTTCATAAGGGCATGACATGCCTATATCTGTGTCTCCTCCTCCTCCTTTTACTCCTCCACCTCTTTTCTATATATAGTTGCCCTTTTCCATATGTTATTTTTGTATTCTGAGCATTTTGTCTGCTTTGGAACACCTTTTAAGGTGCTTTGTAATTGTTTTCTATGTGTTAGTATGTGTTTGTGTTTGCCGGCCATTGTTTTCAATGGTGTTCGATGGTGTTCTTCGAACATTTGACAAACATTTGACGAACTTGCCTCTTGTTCGACGAACCAAAATGAACTCGAACACTAGTGGGGTGGCTCAACACTACTCCTTATATATAGACGTACATTTTTAATGTTTAAAATATGCTATATATACCTGGTATCTGGTGATACTGTACCCTTTCTGCCAGGAAGTCCTCCTCCACCCACCACTCTAAGTGTATCATTGACACCAGGGAACATTGTCCCACATGTGTGATTATTTCTTGCGGATCTTCTTGTTATTTTGTTGTGTGATCCATCCTGAGCATGTGACAGTCTGTGGGTTAGTCCTGCAATTTAGATGTACATTTAAAAATTACCCCAACACTAGTGTATACAGCTCTACGCTTGTGATACATTACCCATTTCCTGCTTTTTATATTCTGGTCTAATCCAAACTGACCAAGTGAGAGTTATTTTCTGACTGTGGAAATAAATACTGAGATTGACAACAATGACCCCTACACTGTGTACAGCTGTACTCTTCAGATCCATTACCATGTTACGGCTTTTTATATTGTGTTGTAATCCATAATGAGCCTGAGAGCGTCTGTGTCTGCCTCCTGAAATATCTACGGAGATTTAGAATGTTTAAACTATACTATATATACCTGCTATCTGATGATACTGAACACTTTTTCTACTTTTTATATTCTTGTCTAATCCATACTGAGCCTGTGAGTGTCTCTGTGTGACTGATGGAATATATAGGGAGATTGACAATTATCCTTTGACTGTATAGAGCTGTACGCTTCTGATAGAGTACCATATATCTGATGTTATTTTGGGAACATTTTCTCCAAAATTTTGAAGTATGGTGGAGGAGGCCGCGGACGTGGGCATGGGGGGGCCAGCTGGTGCTGAAGGTGGTAGTGCATCTGCTGGTAGTGGCAAAAGCACAATAGCAGCTAAGGGAGGAGGTGTTGAGCCTGCGTCATGGTCTGGCTCTGGAACGCCTGGAAGGCTACCTTTTCTGGGAGTAGGTTAACCACTTTTAAAGCCAGAGCATCAGGAACTGGTTTTGGCTTATATTGCCGAAACAGACTCCAGCAAATATGCCCTCCTCTTCTGAAGTTTAAAAAAATGCAAGCACTGAGTCAAGTGCTGGCTCCTGGTCAGGAAGAACCCCTTTCCTTGTGTCCTTCACCCCCACCAAAAGTGAATGATGCAGCAGGCCACACTTCACATTAGTCCTTGTAGCTCTTTCTATCATACCTTGCCTGGGTTATCAAGTCAAATCGTGAATTCCCCAGTCCAAGATGAATCTGACATGGAGTGTGGGTGGCCAGCCAGGGCAGTGGGGTTAATCGGTACCGGGCCGGTGTCTCAGAGGGATGTGTCACGTTGGTGGTGATGACCCGTTCCGTGGCCCTGGGCATCCATGCAAAGGGGTGAATAACGTTTATAGGTGAATGATACGTGATGCCACCAGTGGTTTCTGATCAGATTGACCCGCGCTGCAGTGTCACTTCTCTAGGACAGATGTTGTGGTGCAGCTAAGATGTAGAAGCCCTGCACAGGTAGGGCCGTAGTCTCAGGGCAGATGAAAGAGTTGGCAGATAGTGTGCAGTGCAGGATGCAGCAGAGCCATGTGCCAGGCGCAGGTGAAAGATGACAGACACAGTCATGCAGTTCCTTTAGCTGTACTTAGTAAGTGCCGTCCAGGACCCAGAGTACAGATGGAGAAGGAGTTGGTCAGCCTGGAAGCAAATTTGGAATTCTCGCTCTGCAGATAGGTAGTGTGGCCTCCGTTCTAGCGCTAATCTGAGGTACTCGCAGTACTGAGTTCACTGAAGTTCCCCCTGTTGACTCTCTTTTGGAACTTTCTCGTATGGCAGGCAGCCATAGCCTTTTCCTACTGGTTCACACACGTCGCTGCTGGGGCCTCCGAGCCTTAGTTGGGGACAGAGCATTTACAACTGCTACTTCCTCCGGTTTCTGCTGCAGGACCGTCAGTGTCCCTACAAACTCGGAGACCGGAATCCGGACCATGCGCTCCAGCTAGGAGTGAGCCTTAATTCTGCTCTTCCTCCAGCTCCCCTTCTCACGTCCACACACTTCCCCTTCCCTTCACAGACTGCCCTAGCTTACCTCCTCCCGACCACAGAGAGCAGCTCCTCAGCAGTCAGGTTCAGAGGTCTCCCTGCTGGCCTGGAGTGGGAGCTGTGTTGTGTGTTGGTTTAACTGCTAGAGAGATCCTTCGTTGCTCCCAAGCATGACATCACACTCCCTAGGAGGAAGGTAATGCCACTGTGGTGACCGCACTCCTGGGGGCGCCACAAGTGCACTGATGCCCAGCCACTGCTAGATGATTCTGCTGGTACATTGACCCAGACCACTACATTCCCCTCACACTCTACACAGCCAAAATCTGACCCTAATGAAACTCAGGTTCCCCTTCCCGCATACTATACCACCTTACAAGGTGACAAAGAGGAAGGTGCAGATGAAAGTGCAGGTTCCTTGAGCATGTGGGGGGGCATACTCATGGGCGATGGCACTGGCACAGGGCCCCTCATAGTACACAAAAGTGTCTCTGCCGCTGGGAGGGCCCTCCATCCGCGGTCAGACACACCGCCGTACTATGAGGGGCCCTGTGTCAGTGCCGTCACCAACGAGTGGGCCCCCCCTGCTTGCTCAGGATCACAGCACTTGCAAAGTTGAAATACCTCTCCCTGCTCCACCGCCGTGACGTCTTCCGCGTTTCCTGACAGTGACAATCTGGTCAGAGAGTGCGATGACATCACGTCTGTACGCCCTCTGTCTAAACAGTCCAAGTGCAGTGAGATGGAAGATGGGGACGACGAGGAGTCCAGACTAGTACAGGGATTCCCTAGTGAGGAGACTTATTTAATTGTTTTCAATGTTGGGACAGCAATTTTTGGGGAGCACTATACTCCGGAGAATGATATATGAGGCCCACCATACACTGGAGCATTCCAAAGGTGGACATCAGACACTGGAGCAGCATTAACAGGGCCCATTATACACTGGAGCATTAGAAATGGGGCCCATTATATATGGAGCATTATTTGGGCCCATAAGACAGTGGAGCTTCATCCATGGGGACCAACATATACTGTAGCATTATGTGGAGCTCATCATATACTGTATGGGACATTATATGGGACCAATGATTCTATATGGAGAAATATATGGGCCTCTTTACTCTGTATAGCGCACTATGCGGTGGCCATAATACTGTATGGAGCAATATACTGTCCGTTTTTGGAGCTATTGGAGAATTTAAAATGGATATCAGTCATGAGATGTAAGAAGTGAAGTATTTTTCATTGTACTATACTGCTATTTCTCTGCCATATCAGAGGATCCTGAATTGTGGCATGTGTTAAAGGAGCCCAGTGACACTCTTTGGCCCAGGGCCCACGAAAATCAGGAGCCAGCCCTACCCCCCACTACTTTAGCCAAATAACCCCCAGTTTTCAATGCCTAACTATTATTATAAAGTAAATTAAGGTTGACAAGCTTAAGTAATAAGAATTGATGTTTTTGGCATTAAAATGGGCACTGTAGGTGTGTTTCCTGTCCTCCACTCACTGCCGACCTTGGTTCCCCATTGACTTGCATTGGGTTTCGTGTTTCAGTCGGCCTTCATCTCTTCACGATAATCGGCCGATTGCGTTCGACCCGACTTTTAACAGAGTCGGGTTTCATGAAACCCGACTCGACCCAGAAAAAAGGCAAAGTCGCTCATCTCTAATAGGTACACTTCAACTGTGAGAGACAGAATCTTTAAAAAAATCCATAAAATCAAATTGTATCATTTTTACATAATTAACTTGCATTTTATTGCATGAAATAAGTATTTGATACAATAGAAAAACAGTACTTAATATTTGGTACAGAAACCTTTGTTTGCAATTACAGAGGTCAGACGTTTCCTGTAGTTCTTGTACAAGTTTGCACTCACTGCTGCTGGGATTTTGACCCACTCCTTCATACAGATCTTTTCCAGATCTCTCAGGTTTCAGGGCTGTCGCTGGGCAACACTGAGTTTCAGCTCCCTTCAAAGATTTTCTATTGGGTTCAGGTCTGGAGACTGGCTTGGCCACTCCAGGACCTGGAAATGCTTCTTACGGAGCCACTCCTTAGTTTCCCTGGCTGTGTTTTGGGTCATTGTGATGCTGTCGCAGTCCCCCAGGGCCAGTTGCCCAGTCGCCATTACTTCTCAAACAAAGCTGTACCTGCACTACACCAGCATGCCACAGACAACATCACCCATTCATTGAAAAAAATCTATGTCTGCTAGGGTGCATTTCACCACTGACACCTGGGCGAGCAAACATGGCCAAGGGCATTACATCTCGCTGACATCTGCACCCTCAACCTCTTCCTTAAAAAGACATGCATTCCAACAGTGCAGACTGAATCCCCCACCTCTGTACTTGTCAGCCAGGGCTCACTGCAATCAGGCAGTGTTTAAATTAATATGTATTGGAAATCGCAGTCAAACAGCTCAAGAGTTGTGGACAGTCATCCAGTCCAAATTTGAGCAATGGCTGTCTCCACTGAACGTGGAGCCAGAGAAGGCTGTGTGCGATAATGGTACGAAGATAGTGATGGCCCTATGCCGGGGCAACATCATGCACGTGCCTTGCATGGCTCACGTCCTCGACATGATGGTACAGCAATCTCTCCTCCACTATCCCAGCCTGGATGTGCTTCTGTAGATAGCACAATCACTGTGTGCTCTCTTCCGCCGTTTGCATCCCGCAGGTCATCAACTTGCATTGCTACAGAGGTTTTTCGGCCTACCGATTAACTGTTTGATATGTGATGTGCCCTTACGGTGGAATTCCACTCTGCAAACGTTGCAGCAACTGTGGCAGCAGCAATGAGCCCTTGTGCAGTATGTCCTTTTGCATAGCCTGTGCCAAGGCACGTAGTGCAAATCATGCTTGAGGAGTGGGCACAGATGAAGGACCTCTGCACCCTTCTGCACAGTTTCGAAATGGCTACTAAGTGGTTAGTACCGACAGTGCCGTCATCAGCATCACTATTCCGGTCATCTACACTGTGGAGCACACTTTGAATAGTCTGCGGGAGGAGGTGGTGGTCCCAGAGGATGAGGTGGGAGCAGAAGAGGATGCAGAAGAGATAACAATATCCCTAAATTCCGGACTGTTGTCGCACAGGCGTGTGTCATGGGAGGGTGGATTATAGTTCTCAGGGTCCTGTCAGCACCGGCATGCAGCCCTCGCTGAGCAGGGACTCACCCGCAATGTAGGGGGGCACGGGGTCAGGTATGGCTGGAAAGTACAGACAAACAGCACCTGGGGATGCTGAAGTTTAGCAAGCAGTGAAGGAACCAACGCTCATGTGACTGCAAGGGGCGGGGCTTAGTGTCCTGCTTCCAGAGATCGGCAGGACACAACTACAGGAATGCTCAGAGTCAGGCAAAATGGAGGTCATACACAGAGATAGCAGTAAAGTACCATGGATGAGACAGAACGGATAGTCGGGGCCAAGCAGGGGTCAAAACCAAACAGACATAGAAGGTACCAAGCAGAATACAACAAGCAATATCCAGAAAACAGACCGAGTCATACACAAAGTATCAGGCAACCAGAACACAGCACAAACACACTCAGGGGACAACACAACTCTGCCAAGGGTGAAAGTATAACTGACGGGGATGGGAGCTTCCTGAGGCTATAAGAAGCTTTCCCAGAACCAATGAGAGGCCACCATAATAAGCCCCAGGTGTGCAGGTAAGAGTCTGCACTGAGATCAAAACTTTAACCCCAGAAGTGCAGGTCCACCAGCAATAGTGACAATAGTGATCTAGGGGAGATCACGGTACCAGACAAACTCTTAGGGGGCAGCAGCCTTGCAGCGCTGGAGTCCTGGGTTTGAATCCCACCAAGGACAACATCTGCAAGGAGTTTGTATGTTCTCCCCGTGTTTGCGTGGGTTTCCTCCGGGTACTCCGGTTTCCTCCCACATTCCAAAAACATATTGATAGGGAATTTAGATTGTGAGCCCCATCGGGGACAGTGATAATAATGTGTGCAAACTGTAAAGCGCTGCGGAATATGTTAGTGCTATATAAAAATAATGATTATTATTATTATTAGGGAAGGTGTCGGAGACGAGGAACAAATGGAGAACGAGGAAGAAATGATGGGAGCCTAACAGTCAGGAGATGAAGAGGATAATGATCCCCGCTCTGTTGTTCATGGTTGGCGGGAGGGGACAGAGGAAGCAAGATTGAGTATTACTTCGCCACCAACACACCATGGACTCAGACCTCATTGAAGCACCAGACACATGAGAGCCTTCTTGCTGCTCTATCTTTAATATGATGCCTGAAATCTTAGGGTGAGAAATAGTGTTGAATACAGGTGTTCTGTCTCCAACATAAGAAATGACTCTTAATCATCTGTTCTGATAACATACAACCATATTGCTGTATGTACAGGATATTCAGTTTTTCCTTAGATAATGTTTCTTGTTTCTTGTTTCCTTAGTTCCATCTAGTGGCCAAAAGATATTACTGCATAATGTTATGTATTGTACTTCCTGTGTTATTTTCCTCCAATACCTAATGTATTCTGGGTAACTTTGCAAGGGATCATGGTCTATCCCGTCCCCCTTCTTTCCTTCAGTCGGCCATTTCTTTCAAGCCTGCAGATTGGAAGCACCTCATCGCTTTCTTTCCCCCTGCCTTAGCATCTGTGGTATGTAATTATTCTCCCTGGATATTCTGTCTTATATTAGCTAGCTTAGTTACAACCCCTGTTCAGCTAGTAGCTCAGATTGTATGCTATGTATAATGTATATTTCCATGAATCCTATACTGATTCTATGTATCTGTTTCTATATGTAGTTTTACCATACACATCTATATCTACGTTCAATAAATCACAGATTCAACTAGTCTCCCTTATTGGACCCTGGTATAGCGGTTTAGCTGCTTGTTAAGCTACATGACCGCATATGGCGACTCCAGTTTTCCTTTTCAGTTATCCAATACCTACCCGATTCCTTCCTATGTCCCCACCCCTGAAATAACACACACTACAATTTAAATTCTTTTGGATAATTTTTGGCCACAGCAGCCAATTTTATTAACAAACAATAACATTAACCATAAGCATCAATATATTAACCATAATGCAAATATGAGGGGAGGGTTCTTGGAGCTAAAAGATCTGGCTATAAAACCTTTTGGCCCAAAAACCAATGTAAAAAACTCGACCACCATGTTACCCTCAGCCGTCCATCCCCAGCTCGAGGGCACCGTAACTCCCGTTCCGGGCGACTAACCACCAGAGCTCCCGAGGTAAAACCCCGTCCAGAGCCCATAACCAAAAAGCCAGATCCCCCATACCATTTTAAAACTGTCGGGAATATTACTTCCAAATCCTTCCCCGACCAATCATCGTCAACTCCAAGAACCCCACCCCCCGCCCCCAGCCACTGTGACGACAGCAACCACCAACGATCCATATAGATCCCACCGACTCTATTATTTTTTTTAACAGATATCCCCTAACACCACCTACCCCGTATTACCGCATAACAGGGAGGGTGGGTCTTCACTCCTCTGCTTGTAGCTGCCGAATGCGGCTTTTCCCGCACTTTCTCCCCACTGCTCTGGCTGCCCCCACCCCGAACTCCTCTTCTGGCCCCCATCCTCAGCCATTCATATCATTCTGGCCAAAACAAGTTTAAAAAATTTGCCTGCCCACTGCAGTCATGGGGGCTTTCTCCAGGCTGTTCCCTCCCCAGTCCCCTCCTTGACCGCATATGGCGACTCCAGTTTTCCTTTTCCGTTATCCAATACCTACCCGATTCCTTCCTATGTCCCCACCCCTGAAATAACACACACTACAATTTAAATTCTTTTGGATAATTTTTGGCCACAGCGGCCAATTTTATTAACAAACAATAACATTAACCATAAGCATCAATATATTAACCATAATGCAAATATGAGGGGAGGGTTCTTGGAGCTAAAAGATCTGGCTATAAAACCTTTTGGCCCAAAAACCAATGTAAAAAACTCGACCACCATGTTACCCACAGCCGTCCATCCCCAGCTCGAGGGCACCGTAACTCCCGTTCTGGGAGATTAACCACCAGAGCTCCCGAGGTAAAACCCCGTCCAGAGCCCATAACCAAAAAGCCAGATCCCCCATACCATTTTAAAACTGTCGGGAATATTACTTCCAAATCCTTCCCCGATCAATCATCGTCAACTCCAAAAACCCCGCCAACCACGAACAGCCCTGACCACCTCAGGCTCGTGAGTGCCCCAAAACCACCAAGGCCCTCTCAATCCCCTCCTGTATTGCCAATGCCCACAAATCAATTCCAATAGAATTTAAATGGACCCCATCGTCCAACCAGAAATTACCGATGCCTCCCCCCAACTCAAAATGCCTCACACTAATGCCACCATTCCTGGACTCAAATCCCGACACTGCCCGATTCAATTTTACCCTAGCCCTGTTAATTCCTTTGAAAGCCCTCGCTTGCCTCCAATTTTTTCTAGGTACCACGTCCGACCAGACAGACAACACTTTCGGGAAAGACGTCCACAATCTCAAAAAATCGCAACGTATGTCACTAATCAATTCCCTGACTGGCCTGACCCCTAAATCGTTACCCCCAGCATGTATAACAAGAACGTCGGGGGGTCTGTCCAGGCGAGCGGACTTGGCTAATTCCAGGAGCACCCTGCTCCATACCATACCTTGGAAGCCCAACCAACGGATCAGAACTTGCTCCCTCCTAAAGCCCAATTGCCTACCATCTGGCTTGCGTCAGCTCGTAGCGCACCTGTCAGTAGAGGATAAGTTGTTCTTAGAGGTTAATGGACAAGAGACTCGTAAAAGATGAGACCAACAGCTGGGTCGCACCTCTTCCCTTCAGAACCCACAGACCACGTCTACCAAACAACGGAGATTAGGCATTCAAACGTTTCTTCTCTCTCAAACATAATCTGCAGAAGAAACCAGAGATGAGAGATCACTTCTTCTCCTTCATGTTGAAGATATTTGAGAACTACCATGCAGAACTAGCTTCCACTCTCAAAGACTCTGAAGAATGCTGGTTCCTACCCATGTTTGGAGTATACCACCCTAAGAAACCAGACCAGATTAGATTAGAGTGGTGTTCGACTCCAGTGCTAAGTTTGATGATGTCTCCCTGAATGATGTTCTACTGACAGGACCAGATCTCAATAGCAAACTGCTGGGAGTACTTATGCGCTTCCGTAAGGATTTCATTGCCTTCATCGCTGACATCCAGCAAATGTTCCATTGTTTCCTTGTGAGAGAGAGAGACACAGGAACTTCCTAAGGTTCTTCTGGTACAGAGACAATGATGCTACTAAAGAAGTCACAGAGTACCGCATGAGAGTGCACATCTTTGGCAATAGCCCTTCTCCTGCAGTCGCCATCTATGGACTCAAAAGGTCAGCTCTAGAAGGAGAATCAGAATACGGGTCAGATGACAATTTATAGAAAAAGACTTTTATGTTGATGACTGTCTGAAAACCATGCCTTCAAATGAGACTGCCATCAGTCTTCTCAAAAGAGCCCAAGAGATGCTTGCTTGCTCTAACCTCAGGCTTCACAAAATAGCCTCAAACAGCCAAGAACTCATGAACGTATTCCCTTCACAAGACTTGTGTAATGGTCTCAGAGACCTGGAACTAGGGTCAGACCCCACACCAATGCAACGCAGCCTCGGGCTTCTCTGGAATCTATAGTCAGACACTTTTACCTTTCAGGTCAACCAGGAAGAAAAGCCTTTCACACGCAGAGGTGTCCTGTCTACCATCAACAGCCTGTACGATCCCTTAGGTTTCACAGCTCCTGTTATTATACAAGGCAAAGCTATACTAAGAGACTTAACCAAGGAGACTTCTGACTGGGATGCACCTCTGCCACCTGACTAGAGAATCCAGTGGGAAGCATGGAAGAACTCTTTAGCAGCTCTCTCCAACCTAAATGTGTTAAGGCCATACACTCCTGTGCCGTCTACAGAGATACAGAGCCAAAGACTGTATGTATTTGCAGATGCTTCTGTCAAAGCAATTGCTGCTGTTGCCTATCTCAAAACTGTGGACTCCAAATGTCAAAGCCACATTTGATTCGTCATGGGGAAAGCCAAACTTGCTCCACAACCAGAGCACACCATACCAAGGTTAGAACTTTGTGCTTCAGTCTTAGCCGTCGAGTTAGCAGAGTTCGTCACATCCGAGATGGATATCGACCTGACACAAGCCAAGTTCTACTCAGACAGCAAGGTAGTCCTGGGATACATTCACAATGAAACCAGGTGATTCTACGTTTATGTCAACAACAGAGTGCTACGAATTAGGAGATCAGTTCATTCAAAGCAGTGGCACTACATCCCCACGGATCAAAACCCTGCAGATCATGCAACTAGAGCAGTTGACGCAAGTTGACTAGAGAGCACAATATGGCTCTCAGGACCAAAACTATTGTACACAGATGAGCGTTGTCCAGACACCTTGGAACTGATAGGAGAGGACTCAGATGCTGAAATCCGCCCTCAGGTGTCCACACTCCATACAATGACTTCTGCTATTCAGCTTGGATCTCACAAATTCGACAAATTTTCAAGTTGGAAGTCATTTACTCGAGCCATTACCTGCCTGACTCATATAGCTCGCTCATTCAAGACCACCAGTGCTCGTGACACAGGAAAATGTAAAAGTTGGCATCTCTGTAAAGACACCTATGTTACCTCCGACTTGGAATCTTTCAGAAACCACATCATCTCTACAGTTCAAAGAGAGACTTACTCTGTGGAAATCCAATGTCTCATTAACAAAGCTTCAGTGCCTGCGAGCAGCTCATTGAGAAAACTCGACCCATTCATTGACAACAACGGCCTGCTGAGAGTAGGAGGTCGCCTTAAAGAAGCTAAAAAAGAGTTTGAAGAGAAATTCCCTCTTATCATTCCTGGAAAATGTCATGTTGCTCGCCTAATCGTGCAACACTATCACAATCTGGTCAAACACCAAGGAAAACTATTTACAGAAGGAGCCATCAGAACTGCTGGCCTGTGGA
The DNA here is from genome assembly GCF_039654945.1 of Dendrobates tinctorius. Classification (NCBI taxonomy): domain Eukaryota; kingdom Metazoa; phylum Chordata; class Amphibia; order Anura; family Dendrobatidae; genus Dendrobates; species Dendrobates tinctorius. The sequence goes on from NW_027361728.1 coordinate 63,266,354, forward strand.
TTGTTGGTGCAAAGAAACTCATCTGTAGTGTCATCTACAAATGTATTACCTGCCGTAAGCTTCGTGGTTCCACTCAAACCCAAAAGATGGCTGACCTACCAGCAGCTAGACTCAGTCCAGACCCTCTTTTTACCAACGTTGGTCTCGATGTGTTTGGACCTTGGTCAGTTGTAACTCGTCACATGAGAGGCGGACAAGCCAATAGTAAAGTTGGGCCGTCATGTTTACCTGTCTGTCAATCAGAGCCGTCCACATAGAACTCATTGAGTCACTTGACACCTCAAGCTTCATCAATGCTTTGAGACATTTTATTGCCATCCGTGGTCCTATCAAACATATACATTCAGACAGAGGTACCAACTTCATTGGTGCAGCGAAGGAATTGGGCATACCCTCAAATCTAGACCATAAGACTCTTGAGATGTTCCTCAGTGACCAAAGTTGCACATGGTCATTCAACCCACCTCACTCCTCGCATATGGGTGGATCTTGGGAACAAATGATTGGTCTAGTATGAAGAATTCTTGACTCTACTCTTCTTCAGGAAGGAGCAGTGAGACTTACCCACGAAAGTCTAACCACCTTCATGGCAGAAGCCGCAGCTATAATCCATGCAAGGCCCTTGGTTCCAGTTCCTAATGACCTGAGGAGCCCTTGTTATTGACTCCAGCTACTCTTCTAACCCAGAAAACAGGACTATCCAGTGCCCCTCCAGGAGGATTCGATGCTAAGGACCTCTACAAGCGCCAATGGAGGCAGGTACAAAGTCATGCCAATACATTCTGGGACAGGTGGTGCAAACAATATTTGTCTACCTTGCAGCCACGGACAAAGTGGCAATCTACCAAGCCTAATCTTCGGATTTGTGACCTCGTCCTTGTTAAAGACTGCCAGGCCCATCGGAACCAGTGGCCACTTGGACTAGTGACTACTACATTTCCCAGTAAAGATGGCCATTTCCGCAAAGTCGAACTCAGGATGGAGATGGACCCGTAGACATTCTCCAGACCAATGACTGAGCTGGTCCTATTGTTGTCTTCAGAGGATAGTAATTGTGGCATCCCTTCAATGCCAGATGGGGAGTGTTCTGTCTCCAACATAAGAAATGACTCTTATCATCTGTTTTGATAACATATAACCATATTGCTGTATGTACAGGATATTCAGTTTTTCCTTAGATAATGTTTCTTGTTTCCTTAGTTCCATCTAGTGGCCAAAAGATATTACTGCATAATGTTATGTATTGTACTTTCTGTATTATTTCCCTCCAATACCTAATGTATTCTAGGTAACTTTGCAAGGGATCATGGTCTATCCCGTCCCTCTTCTTTCCTTCAGTCGGCCATTTCTTTCAAGCCTGCAGATTGGAAGCACCTCATCGCTTTCTTTCCCCCTGCGTTAGCATCTGTGGTATGTAATTATTCTCCCTGTATATTCTGTCTTATATTAGCTAGCTTAGTTACAACCCCTGCTCAGCTAGTAGCTCAGATTGCATGTTATGTATAATGTATATTTCCATGAATCCTATACTGATTCTATGTATCTGTTTCTATTTGTAGTTTTACCATACACATCTATATCTACGTTCAATAAATCACAGATTCAACTACAGTCTCCCTTATTGGACCCCGGTTGTCATGATCCAGGACGGAGTTTCGCTTTGGCCCGTCCTGGTCTGACTGGGGGTTAATTGTTCCGCCTCTCCCTGGCAGAGGGCGGCTATTTAATGCTCACTGGACCTAGGTCCGGTGTCAGTTATACTCCTGCCCTCGGCTGAGTTAGTTGACCTTGTGCGTACGTGTGCCTTGTGCCTGATATCTTGCTTGCTTGTTTGGTTTTGATCCGGTTCTGTCCCTGTTATGAGTTCTGCCTGTCCCTCTTGTACTGCGCTACCTCTCATGTATGACTCTCTGCTTGTGACCTGACTTCTCTCTGCTCGTCCCCTTGGTACCATGTCGCCCTCTTGTGTATGACCTTAGGCTTTGTCTGACCTCCCGTCTGTTTATCCCTCCTGTACCTCGCTGTCCGTACTGTGTATGAACTCCGTTTTGCCTGACTCTGAGCTTTCTGTCTTCTCTGAAAGCAGGATTCTAAGCCCCGCCCCCTTGAAGTCACGTGACCGTAGGTCCTGTGTCGGCTTGCTAAACTTCATCACTCAGGTCCTGTGCACCTATACTTTCTGGCTGTCCTGATCCCCAGGGGTACCTACAGTGCGGGTGAGTCCCTGCTCAGTGGAGGCAGTATGCCGGCGCTGTCAGGATCCTGATATTATAACTGACCGATACCATTTTTTTTTTCTCTCTGCTCCCCTTCTTCTGTGTATGTGATGGATCCTATGCACGCTCTTTCTGAGCAGGTTAAACACCTGACCCAGATGTTTCAGAAACTCCTTGGAGAACAATGAGTCCTGGCTCAGTCTCAGCAGCTGATCGCTGACACTGTGCAGGGGTTTTTTTCCTCGGGGGCTCGGGATATTACTTTAGTTTCCCCTGAGTCTCCAGTGAAGTTACCGGATACCTTTTCTGGAGATAAAAAAGAGTTCAGAGTTTTCAAGGAGGGCTGTAAGCTTTTTTTTTTTCCTTAAGACCACACTCTTCTGGGGATGAAAGTCAGAGAGTGGGGGTCATTATGTCTCTGTTAAGGGGAGCCCCCCAAGCTTGGGCTTTCTCCCTTCCGACCACGGCCCCTGAGCGTATGATGGTATATGCATTTTTTGAGGCCCTGGGGCATATTTATGATGAGCCTGATCGTATGCGTATGGCTGAAGACATGGTGATGAGTGTGTGCCAGGGGAAGCACTCAGCCGAGTGGTTTTGCTCAGAGTTCAGATGCTGGGCTGCTGAGGTCTGCTGGAATGATGCCGCCCTCCGGGGTTTGTTCCGTAGAGGTCTGTCTGAACATCTGAAAGATGCTTTGGCTCTCCACCCTCCGCCTGATTCCCTGGAGGAGGCTATGACACAGGCCGTCCGAATGGATCGCAGGCTACGGGCGAGGGGAGTGATGCAAAGTGAAAGACCATTATTCTCCCAAGGAAGGGGAGCCAGTCCTATATTGGAGATCATGGAGATGGGAACCATCGACCTCAAAGAAAATGAAAGGAGACAACGGCATGTGGGAAAAGGCTGTTTTCACTGTGGCGATTCTGGACATTGGAGAGAGGTTTGCCCCTCCCGTCCACTAACCAAGCGACTGAGCCTGGGTGATGGTCGTGGAGGTCACCCAGGCTCTCAGGTACCTTTATCTGCCTTATCTAAAATGTTGTTGCAAGTGGAACTTTGTTGTGGGAGTGTCTCCACATCTACTTCTGCCTTCGTGGATTGCGGATCAGCATTGAACTTTATTGACTCTGATTTGGTATCCAGGTGTAAGTTAGGGACAGTTAGGTTGGAGACTCCTATTCACATTGTGGCCATTAACAAAGCACCACTGGTAAAGAATGACATTATGTGTCGTACTGAAGAGTTTCTCCTTAAAGTGAGTTCCTTGCACCAGGAACGTATTTCATGTTTTGTGATGGACAACCTGCCAGCGGGACTGGTGTTGGGGTTCCCCTGGCTACAATTGCATAATCCTGTAATTAATTGGGAATGTCGGGACATTGTTAAATGGGGTCCCTATTGTTCTAAGAAATGTCTTGATACTGTGTCTGTGTCGTCCGTGGGTCTGGAGGTATTCCGAGGTGCCTGATAGACTATATGGACGTTTTCGCCGAAAAAGAGGCTGAGGTTTTACCACCACACCGCCCATTTGATTGTGCCATTGACCTGGTTCCAGGTGCTAAATTGCCCAAGGCCCGCTTGTATAACCTTGCGGGTCCTGAACGGGCTGCGATGAAGGAGTATATATCCGAGAGCCTCCTGTTGTGAGTTCATTTTTCCCTTCACCATTGAGGTCTGATGAACTCCCTCCTCTAGTGAAGGAAGGTAGTGAGACTGATTACCAAACACCTGGGCAGCTAGATGATGACTGGGTGGCTGGAATTGAGGACTAGATATAAGGCTGCCGACGCCCTTCTTCCTGGCTGGTGATTTTCCTGCTGGATTCTTGGAGACCAGTCTGATTCCTGCGTCTCAAAGCTAAGTTTTTCTGCTCTGCTTTGTACTCTTCAGTTTTGTTTTTGTTTTGCCTTATTTTTTGGGAGTTCTGCCATCCCCGGCCGGGGGTGAGCTGAATTCCATTTTTGTCTCTGATCTTTTGATCTTTTGCTCTGTCTTCAGAATATACCTGAGTGCTGATATAGTCTTTTGAAGCCTAGCGACTTCAGGGCCTGTTTTTCCTATCAGTCGGTTGGCTCATTTTGATAGGGTTTTTGCGGATGGCAGACAGAAGCTTTCCTATCCTGTCCTATGTAGTTAGCTTGGGCCCCATCATTTGCTCAACCTATCTTTCTATCTGTGTTAGTGTTTTCATCTTGCTTCACCGTCATTATATGTTGGGGGCTGCCTATTGCTTTGGGGTCTGCTCTGGGGCAGTTTAGTTTTTCCCCTTTCTGTCTTTAGGCTATGTAGTTCTCCGGCTGTGATCGAGGGATCTAGGGCACCGTAGGAACCCCCCACGGCTACTGCTAGTTGTTGTGGATAGGTTCAGGGGTCTGCAATCCGATAGCTGCCAACCTCTCTGGTTTTTCTGGACTTAGCTGGTATTTTGTTTTTTCCTCCTTTGGTGACTCATCATAACAGTCACTTTGACCAATTTAAGACCTTGCGCCTTTTTCTCAAAGAAATTCTCTCCTGCGCAGAGAAACTATGATGTGGGAAATCGAGAACTTCTGGCCGTTAAGTTGGCCTTTGAAGAATGGAGGCATTTTTTGGAGGGGGCTGTCCATCCTATAACCGTAATTACGGATCACAAAAACCTAGCTTATATTGCGTCAGCTAAGAGTTTGACTCCTAGACAGGCTAGATGGTCACTTTTTTCCCGATTCAACTTCTCGATCACTTTTCAGCCAGGGTCCAAAAATGTCAGAGCGGATGCATTGTCACGCAGTTTAGATCTGGTGTCCCCCCCCGGAACCTCCGTCCTCCATTCTTCAGCCTGGGGTAGTGGTGGCAGGTATTTCGAATATGTTGGAACGAGAGATTCGGGAAGCCCAGTCTCTTGCACCGCCGGCTAAGCCAGTGGACAAACTTTTTGTGCCAGCTCAGCTTCGCCTTAAGGTCCTCCGGGAGTTCCATGACTCAGTTCTGGGTGGACATCCAGGGATCTCGGCTACCCGGAAGGCCATTGCTAGAGTATTCTGGTGGTCTGCTTTAGCCTCTGATGTTGGGGAATATGTGTCTGCTTGTGATGTTTGTGCCCGTGCAAAAACCCCCCATAACCGGCCGGGGAATTGGTACCACTGCCAATTCCTGAGAGACCATGGACGCATTTGTCCATGGATTTCATCACCAACCTTCCCCCCTCCAAGGGTAATACCGTCGTCTGGGTTGTGGTGGACAGGTTTAGTAAGCAGGCACATTTTGTACCTTTGGCAGCTCTACCTAATGCGGAAACATTGTCCAGATTGTTTGTTGAGCATGTGGTGCGGTTGCATGGGGTACCCTTGAATGTGGTGTCTGATAGAGGAGTGCAATTTGTTTCCAGATTTTGGAGGGCTTTTTGTAAAAGGTTGGGTATTGGTCTGTCCTTTTCATCTGCTTATCATCCGGAGACTAATGGGCAGACCAAGTGGACCAATAAGTCGCTGGAGAAAATTTTGCGTTGCTTGACCTCAGACCGACAAGATGAATGGTGTTCTGTGTTACCGTTGGCTGAGTTTGCATTTAACAACTGCGTTAACCAGTCTACGGATACATCTCCCTTTTTCTGCAATTATGGGTTTCATCCTCATTTTGGAGAATTTTCCAGTTTGAATTCTGGGTGTCCTGGGGTGGATGAGACGACCCAGCGGTATGGCGAGAGGTCCAGAGTAACATTACGAAGGCCCAGGACAAATTTAAATTTTTTGCGGACAAAAAATGATCCGCGGGACCGGTGTTTCAGATTGGGGATAAGGTATGGTTGTCCACCAAGAATATAAAACTCAAGGTCCCCTCTGCGAAGCTTGGACCCAAGTTTATCGGTCCTTATGAAATTACCGAGGCAGTTAAACAGGTGGCTTTTCGGTTGCGTCTCCCACCATCTCTGCGGATCCCAAATGTTTTTCATAAGGCCCTTTTGAAACCTGTGAGGTCCGCTGGGGAGGGATCATCAGCTTCCCCAACACCGGTTTTGGTAGACGGGCAGTCGGAGTACGAGGTGGAATGAATTGTCGACTCCAGGTTGGTCCGTCGTGCCCTTCAATATCTGGTACATTGGAAAGGCTACGGTCCTGAAGAATGCTTGTGGGTTCCTGCTCGATCGGTTCATGCGGATCAGTTGGTCCAGGCCTTTCACGCCAAGTACCCTGAGAGACCTGGGGGTCCAGTGGCCCCCCATTGAGAGGAGGGTACTGTCATGATCCAGGACGGGGTTTCGCTTTGGCCCGTCCTGGTCTAACGGGGGGTTACTTGTTCCGCCTCTCCCTGGCATAGGGCGGCTATTTAATGCTCACTGGACCTAGGTCCGGTGTCAGTTATACTCCTGCCCTCGGCTGAGTTAGTTGACCTTGTGCATACATGTGCCTTGTGCCTGATATCTTGCTTGCTTGTTTGGTTTTGATCCGGTTCTGTCCCTGTTACGAGTTCTGCCTGTCCCTCTTGTACTGCGCTACCTCTCGTGTATGACTCTCTGCTTGTGACCCGACTTCTCTCTGCTCGTCCCCTTGGTACCACGTCGCCCTCTTGTGTATGACCTTTGGCTTTGTCTGACCTCCTGTCTGTTTATCCCTCCTGTACCTCGCTGTCCGTACTGTGTATGAACTCCGTTTTGCCTGACTCTGAGCTTTCTGTCTTCTCTGAAAGCAGGACGCTAAGCCCCGCCCCCTTGCAGTCACATGACCGTAGGTCCCGTGCCGGCTTGCTAAACTTCATCACTCAGGTCCTGTGCACCTAAACTTTCTGGCTGTCCTGATCCCCAGGGGTCCCTACAGTGAGGGTGAGTCCCTGCTCAGCAGAGGCTGTACGCCGGCGCTGTCAGGATCCTGATACCGGTATAGTGATTTAGCTGCTTGTTAAGCTACATGAATCCCGTTCATTTAGTGAGGACATGACAACAGGGTTGCCACTCTGTTAGATCCATGGTACAAGAGTAAATTTTGCCAGATGTTCCCCCCCTGCAAAGGGAAGCACACATGCTGGAATATCAAAACACACTTGTAGACAATCTTAACAGTAGTTTTCCCCAAGACAGCAGTGAGGCACACAATGTGCAGTTATAGACTTCCAAACCTGGGAACGTCAAGTTGCCAATACAAAATCATTAGCAACAGAAGTTTAAATACACTTGAAGGATTTCACTCTGACTCATAACATTGTATATAATGTACCCAGTATTATATATCAGTATAATGTCAGCATGATCCTCCTCCAGAGCTGGTCCACTGTAGGATACAAGCAGCGAGCATCCCGCAGTGGACACGCTAGTGTGAAGCTACTCTAAAGGTGGTATCCAGGGTTTCTGTTACAAGGAATCTGTCATTGATTTCATGGTGTCCTAACTAAGGGTAACAAACTAGTGACAGGTCCCCATAGCAGAAAGCTGGGTCACTTAGTTGTACCAAAATCTTGTATTGGAAGCTCCAGCACATAATGACGAGTCCTGAATATTCATGAGTTCCTGACTTTCTCCGCCCCTGCTGCTAATTCAGTTAAACAAAAAAAAAAAGCTGTAAATCAGGGGCCTGGTGTAGAGAAAGCCAAGAGCTCACAAACATCCGCACTCATTTTCTGCTGCCAGAAATTTATTTTCCTAATGAGATATAGTACAAATATGTTTAACATCCCTGTCCTTATAATATATAAAAAATGTTTATAGAAGCTATGGAGTGGGCCTCTAGAGTTAATTCCCCTGGTGGGCCCTTGGCACCTCAGTCTGACCCTAACTGGAGATATCACAACAAATGGCTCTTGAGCTGCAACTCAAGTTCATTTCCACTATTGGGGGTGAGCATTTAAAGCACACAAGTCTGATAACTCAGCAGCAGTGAGGACTTTTAGATACATCAGATAATGGTTTCCTTTCTCTACTGTCATCCTGTCACCTATACTGACTTTTTGTTTTATAAAAATATAACTGTACCAATGACAATAGGAAAACAAGAACAAAAAAAATCTCACGTTAAATCAGCAAAAACATTTTTTCTGTCAAGTAAAATAAAATTGTTGCCTATCACTCAGAAAACACACATTGCTTCAGACCAGAAAGACTTACAAAAAGGAAGATATACTAGTTTTATAGTGACACCAAGTGGCTTTTCTGAATCCCGCAGTATCAAATAATCCATCAAAAAAAATATTCTGGTATGGTGAATATACTGTAGTATGTTTGACGATATCACGCCTCAGACCAGTGGAACGCACAAGTTATATCCCCTTGAAATACTGGTCTAATCATTTCCCCTGACAACTCACTGATGTTTTGCATCCTGAATACTTCCTAAGGCTGGTTTCACATTTGCGTTTTTTTCGCTTGAAAAAAACGCATACGTGCGCATGCGTTTTTTCCCCTATATTTAACATGGGTGCACATACCTGCGCGCTGGCATGCGCACGTATGCGATTTTCATGTGCTGCGTTTTTTTGGGGTGTGCGTTTGTATTTCACAGACGCTACATGTTGCATTTTTTGGTCCTGAAAAAAACGCATGCGCACGTATGCGCACGTTTTGCGCTAAAAATGGCCATTATAGCCTATGGATGCGCATACGTGCGCACTGGCATGCGCATGTATGCGGTTTTTTAGTGCTGCGTTTTTTTGGTGGTGTCCACTTGTTGTACTAGTTATAAACTTCTAAAGTAAAAAAAAAAAAGTCTATATAAAGGAGGTGCCTGCCAAAACTCTGCCACTACTACACTGACAGATTGGAGAGCAGACAGTCACCAAGGAACACATTATCAGCGCAAGAATGTGAGTATATTATATTATATGCCTGTCCTTTTAAATTATGTATGTACTAATGATTTTTATTATTTTTACATGCAGTATGTCTTCAGAATCCGAATATTCCCCATCTCGGCAGGAATTGGCGCAAGCAGACCGTGAGGTGATTATTTTCGTGCATCTGGTAAGTATATCTGCTGCTACTCCAAATCTCTTACGTTTTTTTCAACTTTTTTAAGACATCATCCTCATCATCTTCTGCGGACGGGACTTCTGAGGGCGAAGAGCAGGAGCAGCGAAGCCAAGTCCCGGTGGTGATACAGAATGTATGTATCAAATGATTTGTAATGTTCTTTATTTTTTATCTTCTATTTTTACTCTTTTTTTATGTTTCTTTTTTTTGTAGCTTTTTATTCAATTTAAATTTGATTATTCTAATGAATGTGTTTTGTCTAGGTTCCACAACGGGATGAAGACGTCTACCTGGATAATGAGCAGCTCATCAGCCTGGTCCAGGAGCGTGCGCCGTTGTGGGACAGCCGTGACCGGCTGTACAAGGACAATGTGGTGACCCGGCGGCTATGGAATGAGGTGGCCGCAGCGTTGATGGATGGCTGGGACAGCGCCACAGCATCCTCCAAAAAGGCGTTTAGTGAGTATTTCCCTGCTCTGTATTGTGCCGCAGTGACTGTTGTCCTTGACGGCACTGTTGGGTTTCGTGCTAGGTATATTCTAGCAGGAAACCCAACAGTGTCATCGGGCTCTACAGTGACTGCTTTGAGTATTGTATTGCTATATTGTGCCGCAGTGACTGTTGTCCTTGACGGCACTGTTGGGTTTCGTGCTAGGTATATTCTAGCAGGAAACCCAACAGTGTCATCGGGCTCTACAGTGACTGCTTTGAGTATTGTATTGCTATATTGTGCCGCAGTGACTGTTGTCCTTGACGGCACTGTTGGGTTTCGTGCTAGGTATATTCTAGCAGGAAACCCAACAGTGTCATTGGGCTCTACAGTGACTGCTTTGAGTATTGCATTGCTATATTGTGCCGCAGTGTCTGTTGTCCTTGACGGCACTGTTTTTTTTTTCCCAACAGTGGACAAAGACCGATCAAGGACCGCTTCAACAGTGATGTTCGTGCTGAGGGCCAGGTTCGCAGTGGATCTGCGTCAAGGACCAGAACTAGATACCGTCACTATCACGCGTTGCAGTTCCTAAGACCGGTCCTTGCCACGAGATCGTAAGTATTATAAATTTTGGGTTTTTATTTTTATTAATCTGTGTTTTTCTAATCCACAGCTGATGCTTCTTGTAAAGGCATGGTAGTAATGATTTTCCTTTCTTCCACAGCACCTGGAGCAGCACCCTGCAACCTGGCTCTGGAGCGGTCCTTCCTCGGACGTCCTCTGACCCGTCCCAGCCATCCGACAGCGAGGAAGCACCTTGCAGGTCAGCCACACACACAGCTGGTGACCAGGAAGCTGGGCCATCAGGTGTTCCCCTGTCCCAGGTCTCTGCCACTGGTTATGCGGGCACTACCCGCCAGCGGCAGAGGGCCTTGGACAGGAATGTCTTGCCCGAGTTTATGCATTTGAGCGAGGCCTTTAATTCCAGCCTCAATTCGCTGTCCGACAGAGTTGAAAGCGGTTTTGCACTCATGGAACGTGGTTTTAACCACTTTGAACACCGCTTCAATTCTGTAGAACAGCGCCTTGACCGTCTGGAGGCCGACCTCAACAGACCAGCACACCATTTTTTTAGTAAGATTGAAAAGGGCATGGCGGAACACCTTAGTCCTGAGCAACAGCTGAATGTGCTGCAGGCCTGCAACAATGCTTTCTTGCAGGCTATGCAGCATAATCGGTACGGTCAGCAGTCAGTGGTGTCATTTCCACCTGTGCCACCATTGACTCGCTTCACCTCACTATCGACTTGTGCTGCATACCACTGCACGGACACCTCTATTCAAAGCCAGGACACCCACCGTTACACCACCACAAGTCTGAGTGCAGCTGGTCACTTCACCGACACCACCATGGCAAGCGCTGCTCCTGTCTGGAGCACCACCGCCACTCCCATGCATGCGTGGAGCTCAGCCACCACTAGGCAAACATGGAACAGCCCTGCCGCTACAACAACATGTAGTAGCCCTGCCACCACCACTCCGCAAACCTGGACCATCACTGCCGCCACCAGTCCTCCTGCAAGGACGAGCACTGCCAACCAAGAGCAGCAGCAGCAGCCACCTCAGCAGCAGCCACCTCAGCAGCAGCCACCTCAGCAGCAGCAGCAGCCACCTCAGCAGCAGCAGCAGCCACCTCAGCAGCAGCAGCCACCTCAGCAGCAGCAGCAGCCACCCCAGCAGACGGGGGACCTACACTCAATATTTGCCCCAAGTTCAAGGCGAAATCAGCCACCTCAGCAGCAGCAGCCACCTCAGCAGCAGCAGCAGCCACCCCAGCAGACGGGGGACCTACACTCAATATTTGCCCCAAGTTCAAGGCGAAATCCATCAAGGCGGGCATTGGGCCAAAGTCGGTCCAGGCACACAAGCCTACGGCGACATGCCATTACAACAAATGTACCTGAACAGATTTCCTCTCCTCCAAGTGTTCCTAGTTTAATTCCCTTAACTGGACTACCTTCCCCCACAAGTTTTGTTGCCCCTTCCCCTCAAACACCGTCTTCAACTTCAAGTGTTGCATATTCCCTGCACACCCCCAAATTGAAACCATCTGCCCCCAAACGCCGGAAAAAATAATTTTTTGGTTTATTTTTGTGATTAAAAATAAATTTACATTTGTGGTTCACCATTACAAAGTTTCATTAATGTTGTTTGCGCCGCTCACACACACTGATGGGTAAATACATGTTAAAAACCAACCCAAGGCCTAGTATAGTCATATGTGAAATAACACGGACTAGTATAGTCATACCAAGGCCTAGTGTAATAACTCGAGTTTTACCAACTTGGATCTGGTTTCATGAAAAACAAAAAGTTGAAACTTGTCTAAAAAATAAGTTTCTTTCTTAAAAAGTTTCACCAGTTTGTTTTTTGTGAAACAAGATGCTAGTTGGTAAAAATCGAGTTATTACAGTAGGCCTTGGTATGACTATACTAGGCCGTGGTATTTCACATGACTATACTAGTAGGCCCAAGGCCTACTATACTCATATTTGAAATACCACGGCCTAGTATAGTCATTCCAAGGCCTAGTGTAATAACTCTAGTTTTACCAACATGAATCTGGTTTCATGAAAAACAAACTGTTGAAACTTGTCAAGTTTCACCAGTTTGTTTTTCGTGAAACAAGATCCTAGTTGGTAAAAATCGAGTTATTACAGTAGGCCTTGGTATGACTATACTAGGCCGTGGTATTTCACATGACTATACTAGTGTAGGCCCAAGGCCTACTATACTCATATTTGAAATACCACGGCCTAGTATAGTCATTCCAAGGCCTAGTGTAATAACTCTAGTTTTAACAACTAGAATCTGGTTTCATGAAAAACAAACTGTTGAAACTTGTCAAGTTTCACCAGTTTGTTTTTCGTGAAACAAGATCCTAGTTGGTAAAAATCGAGTTATTACAGTAGGCCTTGGTATGACTATACTAGGCCGTGGTATTTCACATATGACTATACTAGTAGGCCCAAGGCCTACTATACTCATATTTTAAATACCACGGCCTAGTATAGTCATTCCAAGGCCTAGTGTAATAACTCTAGAAACTTGTCTATTTATACACTACCACAATTTTAAATAAAAGTTGGAATTGAGCTGATTACATTCATCCACTCAATGCTGACTTGTATTCCCCATTGACTTTCATTGGGTGGGGTTGGGTTTTGAGGGTTGGGTTTTGAAAAAATCACATACTTTTTTTTCAACTAGTTTGACAATTTTCTCTTGAAAAAAATTGGTTTCCTGATTCATGGCCTGCAGCTTTGCTCGTTCCAATATATTTCACGCAGACTAGCAATGCTGCATTTTAACTCATATGTGTATTTACCTGCCCAGGTGTGTGAACATCAAAAAATTCAGTTATACATGGGAAGTTTTTTATTTAATTGGATTTTAAAAAATATAGTGCACTCAGTAATGGTATCAAATAAGGTTTTTTATTACCATAAACAAACAAAAACATTACACCATTTCATCTTGCCAGTGCACCCGTCCTACATCAGAAATAAAGTAGGCCGCAAATTGGTCCCTCATTTGGCCAACTTCAACGGATGACCTGAGAGTGTGCTGAGTGAATTCAGGCAATGGGTTAGGAGCATCATCGTCCAGTTCAAAGGTCGGGTGCTCTTTAGCCATCACAAAGTTATGTAGAACCACACAGGCCTTCACCACCTCATCGACTGTTTCAAGTTTAAGATTAATGGCCGTGCCCAGAATTCGCCATCTGGAGACAAGAATCCCAAAAGCACACTCGACAGTTCTTCTGGCCCTGGTCAGCCTGTAATTAAATATTTTTTTGGTGTGGTCCAAGTCCCGGCTGGAGTAGGGTTTCAGTAAGTTTCCGCACATTTGAAAAGCCTCATCGCCAACCATTACAAAGGGCAGTGGCGGAGCTTCGGTGTGAGGAAGAGGCCATGGCATAGGGAAATTAAATTGGTTGCCATACAACCTCCGGCCCATGTCTGAGTTTTTAAAAGCCTGTGAGTCATTACCACAGCCAAATGCTCCAATGTCCACTGCTACAAACATACATCCGGCATCCGCAATGGCCATGAGTACTATTGAAAAGTACTTTTTGTAATTATAGTACTCAGATCCCGTTCTTTTGGGTTTGATGATCTGTATGTGTTTACCATCAACAGCTCCCAAACAGTTGGGAAAATTGCATACTGTCCAGAATTTGTCAGCAATTTCCATCCACTTTTCAGCGGTGGGCAGGGGCAGAAATTCTGGACAAAGAACATTCCAGAGAGTCCGGCAGGTGTCAGCAACAATTCCAGACAAGGTAGAGATTCCAATACGGTACTGGAAGTGTAGTGAAGATAGGGTTTCTCCAGTCGCCAGGAATCTGTGACCAGACAAAGAAGTAAAATTAATATTTATGTATATTATTTTAAAAAACTATAAAATACAACTTCTATTTGGGGTGTGAAATATCTTAAGCCATATATAATTCCTTTCCATATGGCCTTGAATATATTTTATCTGATTAGCACAAGACTCTGTGGATGAGCTGAGATTAAGTAACGGTAGAAAGTGCACTTTCTTGCAGAAATAGACAGTACGTGTGATGCATTAAGATGGAACAAAGTTGGCTTAAAAAGAATCAACCGAGAATCGTAGAATCAGCCAATATATTATTGCATCTGCGCCTGTTTTTCGTTCGGTGTTTAGTGTTTTGCACCTTTTCTTTTTGTTTGCACAAAATTCATCTTTCCATTTATGCCTTTAGTTATGTCTCATATATATATTAGAGATGGAAACTGCAGATGTGAAGACACGAAAGCTCCTCACAATGCATGGAGGTCTCCAACCTAAAGGGAGTTTCACACATAGCGAGATCGCTAGCGATATCGCTAAAGCGTGACCGATTTTGTGACACAACAGCGATATCGCTAGCGATTTCGCTTTGTGTGACATGTACCTGCGACCGGCCTCCCCGCTGGATATCACTGATCGCGCTGGAATGGCCTGGGCCATTTCTTCATCGTTGGTGTCCCGCTGGTGCTGACTAGCGACGCAAGGACGCAAGCGGAAGTCGTCATCATTGCTGCGGTGTGACAGGTAAGAGCGACCCCCGACAGATCGCTTATCGCTGCTGTGTCGCTGGTGAGATCTGCCTGTTTGGCAGCTCACTAGCGACCATTTAGTGATGCACCAGTGATCCTGATCAGGTCGTATCATTGTCGGTATCGCTGGCTGGTGCATTGCTAAATGTAACGGGACCTTAAGTCTAACACCCAAAGATTGTATACCAACATAAAGGAGGGTGGTTGAGGCTTGATAAGCATCCAAGCCACCATCACGGAAGAAACAAGGAGTATCCAGGAACACATCAGAAAAATGACACCAAAAGATGAGATGCTGAGGGAAAGCCTAATCCATCATGCTGTCTTGCTCAGGTCAGGAGAGGTTCCAGGTCAGTCCGTGCAGTGCGATGCGATTCTCACTTGAGTTATACGGCAACCAGATCTGGAAACAGATCTGGAAGGAAGAACAGGAACATGAAGCGCTGTGGCAAGACAAGCCGCTGCATGGGATGTACCATCGACAGATAATGGAGGAGGCTGACATGGAGAAATCCTACCAATAGCTGGAGAAAGCTGGACTCTGAGACAGAGGCACTAATCATAGCGGCACAAGAGCAAGCACTAAGTACCAGATCCATAGAAGCAGGAATCTACCACACAAGACAAGACCCAAGGTGCAGACTATGCAAAGAAACCTCAGAAATATTCACGACATAGTGGCATCATGCATAATGCAAGCAGATACAGCATATACCGAATGCCACAACCAAGTAGCAGGAACATCTGCACAGCATATGGGCTAAGGCCCCCTAAGTCCAGGTGGGAGACCCCAGAGAAAGTAGTGGTTAATGAAAGGGCTAAAATCCTGTGGGACTTCAAGATCAAGACGGATAAGTAGGTGTTGGCTAACCAACCAGACATTGTGATAGTAGACAAGGATCAGAAGACAGCAATGATAATAGATGTGGCAGTGCTAAGTACAGGCAACATCAGAAAGAAGGAATATGAGAAGCTGGTGAAATACCAGGGCCTCAAAGGAGAACTGGAGAAAATGTGGAAGGTGAAGGCAACAGTGATTTTAGTGGTGATAGGAGCACTTGGAGCAGTGACCCCCCCAGGTTGGGAAAATGGCTACAACAGATCTCAGGAGCAACATCTGAGCTCTCTGTCGAGAAAAGCGCAATGCTGGGAACAACTAAGATTCTGCGCAGAACCCTCAAACTCCCAGGCCTCTGGTAGAGGACCCAAGAATGAGAAAGGACAACAAAGACCACCCCCATTGGAGGTTGAGAAGTAATTTTTTTTTTTTTTTTTTTTAAATTCACCACTGTGGGCGTGGATAAGAGTTTCCAGATGTATTCACAGGATTGATCATTTGCAGCTTTTCAGAGAGTCATAACATTTGTTTCACATGTACTCCAGTGTTAATCCATCCCTAGAGTGATTTTATGAACACCAGACACTTTTTGAGCAATTTTAGCGACTTTTTGCTCTAAAAAAATTGCAAAAATGCTTGAAAAGAGAAAAAAAGCCATTTTTTTTACTTGGAGCTATGTATGCCATTTTGATTAATTTGGAGCGAAAAGCATTAGCAAATACAACAAAATAAAATAAAAAGAAATGTGACTTGCAAAAAAATGCAAATGATAAATTGGGCCCTAAACCTGTTTTATCTAGAGGGGTGATGCAGACAGCAATATCGGTCTTTTACATGCCTGTTGGTGTGACATCTGTACACATGGCCCATGACTATGTGGGTAACCGCTTATACAGTATCTATACCTCCCCTAATAAGGTTATGCCCACAGGGTAGGGTAAAGGGCCCTCCACCATATGAGCAGTGCTATGTGAGAAGTGTTTATGCTTATTATGGTGACGACGCCATGAGATTTGGATTTGATACCATAGCAAGGAAAGACTAAACAAATGGGGGAGAAAATGTTTATGTGGCTCTGCAGCATTCTGTTGCTAACAGATCACGCTATGTCTCTTACCTCGTAGTCTTTCCCAGCGCATCCAATTGGACATGTAAGAATTTAGATTATCACCATGAAGTTAGGTCAGGTTACACATGACACAACATTGCTGCGTAGGGCTGGAAAGTATGCTCATAGTATCGCTGTCACTCATGCTATCTTGTTAATGCCACAGCTGAAATAACAATTACACTGAACTTCATATTTATGGGGATAAGCACTGTCATCTGACATACGCCATGGTGTCAAGGAAGGGCAACCATTGCAGTGAGGAGCAGTAAATATAACTCAAGCCCTTAGGGATCATACACTAATGTGAAATATAAGCTTGTCTGTGCCAAAAACAGTAGCAAATTCAAGGGGGCTGATTGGAAGACCATGTAAAAACTCCCAAGATGTCTGTAATATAGCAGATTCAAGTAAAACAGTAGAACTTCATCCAATTTTACATCCCAAGAATGGGACCAACTTCAGTGGAGTGGAGTTGTGCATGCTTGAACTCTGCTCCAGTCTCCTAAATAATGGATGGAATGTACGTAAAGCATGCACACCTCCACATCATTTAAGATGGACCCCCATTCTTGAGAATATTTGGAGGGGTCACATTAGTTGGACCCCAGCGATCAACATATTATTCCATCTTCTATGGATAGAGGGCAAGTTATATATCCTATTTCTATCTTGAAGACTAACCCTTTAAAGGTATTTTCCACTACGACTCACTTCTGCATCGGGAGGTCAGCGTCACCGAGGATGTCACGTTAACAGATACCTACCTGGAGGCATGTGGCACCATAACACCCCTTTAAGGAAGATTTCCATTCAATTGATACTATGTGCATTTTGAGGCAGAACAAGTGGGAATCATATAAAGGAAAGTTGTGAAAAACAAAAGTACACAAAATTAGGAATTAAAAGGTAATCTTTCTTTTATAATTCATTAAAAACAGTGTAATTAGCATAAATATCATAGTTCACCATAAAATGGCACCACTAGTGGTTTACAGGCAAAGTAAGGAGTCATACACGATAAATGGGGTAAGACATAACTAAAACCCACAAATGAAATGTGACAAAAGAGAAAGTGGCAAGTAACAATGTTTATAAGGTAAACATAGGGTAACAATGAACCATATGATGTGTCACAGGACAGAGGTGGGCAAAGTAAAAAGATAGATAATGGTATTTACCAAAAATACACTGTGGCCCCTGGAGTCCCTACGTACTGTTATGATTGAGTCACCGAGGAGGGAAAAAAACAAAACACAAGCTCAGCCTAGAAAATCAGAGAGGTTGGAAACTAGAGGATTGCAGACCCCTGATCCTATCACACAACTAGCAGTAGCCGTGGAGTGTTCCTACGGTGATCCTAGACACCTCGTCACAGCCGGAGATCTACACAAGGCTAAAGAGAGAAAAGAAAAAAAAAACTGACTGCCCCAGAGCAGACCCCAAAGCAATAGGCAGCCCCCAACATATAATGACGGTGAAGCAAGATGAAAACTCTAACACAGATAGAAAGATAGGTTGAGCAAACGATGGGGCCCAAGCTAACTAAAAAGGACAGGACTGAAAAGCTGTTGTCTGCAATCCGAGAAAACCCTGCCAAAAATTACTACCAACACAACTGATAAGCAAAAAGGACCCTGAAGTCACTAGACTTCAAACCCTATATCAGCACTCAGAATATTCTGGAAGCAGAGCAAAAGAGAACACTGATCAAGGAAAAAGAATCCAGCACACCCCCAGCCGGGGATGGCTGAACTCAAAAAACAAGGTAAACAAAACCAAAACTAATAAGTTCAATAGCAGAGCAAAAACTTATCTTTGGGAAACAGGAATCAGACTGGTCTCCAAGAATCCAGCAGAGAAATCACCAGCGACTCAGAAGGGCGTCGGCTGCCTTATATCCAGTCTGTAGTTCCCGTTACCCAGTCACGATCCACCTGATCAGGTGTTTGGTTTCTTTCATCCAAATCATCCTCACTACCTTCCTTCACCAGAAGAGGGAGATCCTCGGACACAAAAGATGAATGAACAGATGAGCTCACAACAACGTACGTTTCGGCGTTCAAGCCTTCTTCCTCTCGAGTGTCAAATTACACCATGCATAGGCCGTGTCCTTCCATCTCACATGTTTTCAATGTCAATTACATGTCTTTTAAGTAATTTTTTTGTGTTTGGTCACTAATTTTTCCAAATAAATTATTTATTTTTATTCTGGTGTATCATTTGGTCCTTATTGGGCTATTGAAGGTTGCATCATTAGCTTACTGGCCTGCATATTTCTGACTCCACAGCAATGGTGAGTTTCATCAGGACGGCCCAGACAGGCTTTCTGTATTAGGGTATGTACCCACGGTCAGTAATCGGCAGCACTTTGGATGCAGCACATGCCCAAAGTGCTGCCGGCTTTTGAACGCAGGTGAATCCACATGTGTTCATTGAACCGTGTAGAATCACCACGTCCAATACATAGTGGACATGGGTTTTCTTGAAATGCCATCCACTATGCTGTAACATCTGGATGCTACAGGTTGGACACTGCAGATGTACTCAGCGTCCAACCCGCAGTATTTACTGACTATGTGCACATACCCTAAGGGTAAATGGACACTCTACTATGAGGAACACCAGGAATATCCTAAATATTGCCATCTACACTGCATTCATTTTGAAGAAACCTGCCAATTTCAGTGAAGCTGGCTATCACATGTGTATGTCTATGTCCTCAATTTCCCTCAATAGCATACAGTATGTCAACTGAAATTAAAGCAATTTGAGAAAAAAAAATTAACACAATAGTGAAAAATAATGACATTTTCCTTAAAGCAACTCTGGGTAAGCCTATGAACAAATTGAGAAACAGTAAAGTTTTTATACACAACATTTGAGGATGTTATATCAAAAGAACAGCTCTCATGTGCCACCTAGTGACCTATAACAGGGTTGCAGAAATACACCATAGCGACAAAATTATACTCGTTACACTTACAGGAGATTTGATGACATCCCTTTGTAAACCCATAGTCATTAACATAGAGTTGGTCCCTACTTTGCATATACAACATCTTCCATCCTTTCTGGAAAGATTTTGGAGTGTCTTTGGAAATTAATGACCAATTTATTGAAAAGGACATTTCTGAAGTCAGTAACATTTAAAGAGAGGGCCTGGCTGGCAAAGTTTATTCTAGTTCACCCTAAAAGTGTTCGATGAGGTTGCAGTCAGGGCTCTGTGTGACCGGTCAAGTTCTTCCACATGAAACTCCACCAACCATGCCTTTATGGACCTTGCTTTGTGCCCTGGGGCACAGTCATGGTGAATAAAAAGGACCCTTCTCAAACTGTTCTCAAAAAATTGTAAGCATGCAATAATGTAAAATATCTTGGTATGCTGAACTATTAGTATTTCCCTTCACTGGAACTAAGGAACTCCTGAGAAACAACCCCATAGACTTGTCCATTCTCCACCAACTTTAGCACTATGGAGTCAGACAGGTAATGTTCACTAATACCCACCAGTCTGCCAGAGAAGCGTGCGTCTTTATTTGACAGGATATTTTTCGCCTACTCCAGAGACCAGAGGCAGTGTGCTTTACACCACTTTATCCGTTGTTTGGTGTTATGCTTGGTGATGTAAGGCTTGCAGCCATGGAAATCAATGCCATGCAGCTCCCGGTACACAATGTTTCAGCTGAAGTAAATGCTTGAGAAGTTTTTTGAGTCAACAGTTCCTGTGCTTCCTAATCGCTTCTAATACAGGAAAGATATATATCTTTGTACCGTGTTAGCCAGTAGATAGAAGAATATTTAGAATTGAGTGTCCTCAGTGGTTGATACCTTTTAATGGCTAACTGAAAAGATGGTAACACTTTGCAAGCTTTCGAGACTACTCAGGTCTCTTCATCAGGCATATTGACTAATACAACATCTGAAGAATCACATATTTATACACAAGACAACACAGAAATAATGCAATAGAAAAGTCAAGTGATGTGAAGCAGAATTGTCATTATGGGAGAGGGTTAAACATAAATATTGGAGCAGTTCATAGATAAGGACCGTGAAAGTTTTATAGCCCTCTGATGGGGTCTAGTTCTGTGTTGTGATGACCTCAGAAGGTCTGAAGAGCAAATTCCTTAATTTACATCAATTGACACCTACATTACATCAATTCCAAAGTTGCCCTACATCCCCTGGAAAAAAAGATGCTAATTTTCCATTCAACAAATGGGCGTATTCAACAGTATTTCTCTGTGGATCTTTGCTTTTGATCTCTAATGCTGGCCAATCAAAGCACTTCACATTCACAATGGAGTTCTGGGATATACCCCCAGTTGGCTGAAGGGAAAAATGGCTTTTTTATTTCTTAACAACATAGCTTTCGAATGGATGTGTAACGTTAAATGTAACACTAGAAAGTATGTAATAGCAAAAGAAAAAAGACAGGCAAAGTGAGGTCACAGTCTGAATGCTAGGAGAGTAGCAGATCAGCGCAA